>NC_083771.1:38894227-38991727 GCF_963514075.1 Conger conger
AATAAGATTTAATAAATGATTTACCACAGGGACATTATAGTCATTTTCTTTTTTCATTCTGCTGAGCTCTATTCCTAACTGAAGTTGACCTTGAAACATAAATGCATTTGGCTTTGCTTATTTTTTGGTGAAGAAACACTTGGGATCTGGCCAAATAGGAGAATCTATTACATCCTTTTGTCTTACTGCATGATGCATGGCAATATGCTTTGCACAGTAAAGCTAGAGGATTTGAAAACAAGCCATAGCACATTGAAACCTCATAACACTAATCGCTACAAGTGTTTGAACATGTGTCATGCATTTCTCATATCCCACCCCCTGACTAAAGCTATGGTTGTAAAGTAGGTTACAAGTGACTGTATGTGTGTTGAGGGGTGGGGGTGGAGCTGTGTGTGTGTGAGGTTGACTGTTAACCTCATCCTCTGCATTACGAAACGTCAGCAACACGTTTCTGCCCACTAAAACAACAAAAAACGTTTCAGTTCCAATCCAAATTGCAGAACATTTCTCGAGTCAATGAAATACTATGCTATGCCTGAAATAAAAAATGGGAAGCATGGATGGATGGATAAACATGTCACAATTAGTCAGACCTAAAACAAAAAGTTAACCTAAACACACATCAGCTCAATGGCAAAGCACTTTGCTCACCACTGTCTGCAGAACACGTATCATGTACATTACCTTACATTACTCGCATGATACAGAAACAGAGAGATTGCCCTCGCAAATCATATTAACAAGTCTTCATTTACGTACATTTGTGAAGCTAAAGATAACTGCCTCATCATCAAAAAAGTGATTAATTATGGTTGGCACTTGGGATGTGATAAAACCGAATTAAAAAAATATTTTTCATATCGCCAGAGGCACCCACACCGTGCTTCTTTATAACACAATCATATACAGTATAATACATGTATCTTGATTAACATGGCTTCTGAGAGGTTGAGATAAGTATTATTTTGCAGTCCCTGTTTGTATCCGTTCCTGAGCGCTGCTGAGCAGACCCTTCCCATGATTCACGTGCAGTTGCAGGAGGAGGTAATTGACTCCCTGAAGCAGACCAGACCTCATGGGTGAGGGTGGGAGGGGAGTAACGGGACGCACAGACACGGTCACGCCCCGCGCAAGCACCCGCGGTGATAAAAATCTCCCCCTTCCAGATGTATATCCATGGTGTTGGTCCTCCTGAGTTTTGGGAGGATACACTGGAGTAGAGCAATATATGGTTCTCAATGCAGTAACTTTAAACTCAGTAACCTCAATTTTTTCTTTTACATTTTTCAATTTCTTTTGTGTTTTGCTAAGCAGAGTTAATATAGCTGTCTGTGAGCTGTCATTGCAAAGTGAATACAGTATGTGCCAGCAGACAGGGGGTAAAAGATCACACAAAATCAATGTAAGCAGCAACACCCAGAGTACTTTAGCTTACACTAGACTACATCCTGAAATTATCCTTGTACTTTCATTAGATACGGCTGTTTAATCACAGAAAAATGCCACAAAGCTGCATTCATAACCATAATTGTAGTTGATGTCATAGCTTTCCCTTCACAAAAAATACAAATCTAGTCTTAAACAAATATTGTATTATACCAACCATCATAATAATGACAAAATAATGCAGAAGTGGCCTAAATGCTTGAGTTTGTCTCATTTTATCTGCTTCTGTCCCCAAGCTGAATGCGCACTCTCCATTGTTTGTAAACAAACAAAATCACATATACTGATGCATAACTAAAGGTTAGGGGCATTTGCATTATTTTAAATAATTAGAAAACATTGCAATGGATAGCTTTCTCTGAAATATTCTGCAGGCTCTATGCTGAATTATTGTAAATATGCCAGATGCATTTGCATTGGATATGCATTTCCATGGCGCACATGCTAATGGTAAAGACTTTATGCTTCACCAGAGATTGCTACTGAAACAACGTTCAGCAGAATTCTGACATCAGACAAACGAGGGCAATATTTCAAAGTTCAATGCAGTGGTGCATAAGCTTTCAGCAATTTATTTTTTTACAGTCTTACAATTTTACATCTGTAGTTTATCATGTATTGAGCTCTGTAAAGCAGGAGAGATATGACATATACAGCACAATATATATTTTTTATTGTGTTATTCTGATCTTGCATAATAACCTATTTTCTTTTATATATATATATTTTTTTTGTAGGCAACTTCTTGCATGTGAGCCTCATATGGGTTTCATAGAGATTCTGCTCCCAGTGGAACTGTGTTCTTGGACCACATCTCCAGTTGGGGAGTTACTGGGGTCCACTAAAGCAACCTCACGCACCTCAAAGTGTGACATTTGGAGTTATGTTACTATAAAGCAGCTGGCTCTATAGCACAAGAGAGAGTTAGTGATGAGAACCACTAAACTGAACAGGGTGTCACGTGGGGAACAAACACCCTATTCACACGGCCTGATGCATGTTTCATTAGTCACTGAGCTCATTGATTAGACCCAAATTTTTTATGCTACAGAAGCCATTGTGTCTCACAGAAAACGCCAGAGTTGATCAGAATTCTGGTTTATTTTGTGCCCGATGGTCTCATCGTGCTGTCTGTTCTGCTCTGTGGATTCTCTTTCCCTTTGGCTGCTCATTCATTGTAAATTGTTTGGCTCTCGATGCACTAAAGAATACATTCTTATGTTGGATTTCTTTATCTTGACTTTTTCATGGGTGTCTCGAAGCTTTGAAGAATTTAGAAGCATGCTAAAATAGCATTGCCATTCAGAGGACTGAGTCACTTTACAATAAGGTACATGAATTGGAATCAACTAATTAAATGATAAAAATTAAAAAAAGTCACAATTTATCCCTCTGTGTCTGGTTTATTTACTGCACTTACTGTATCGTAACTGCAAGGTTGTGAATTTGTTTGAGACGATGGTCATTCTGTTTTTTATGTACTGTATAATGAAAATGACCACTTGACTAATTGTACTGTCAATCACAGGGTTAATGTAACAGTACATTACTTGAATTATTGCCTATTGTACATGTTTTCACTATTATCATTCTCTGAAATGATAACTCAGTGGAACCTGATAGAACCTGACCTTTAATAAATGCAGACTTTGCTGATAAAAACGGATTTGTGTCTAATGGTCAAAACGAATGAATGAATGAATAACAGACTCAGGGCAAACCACAGACTAATGCTGTATGAATAATTCTGCAATAAATCCAAGCATGGCATCAAGCATGTCATAACAATTTGTTTGTATTTAATCTGTATTTTGAAATCAGTTCAATATCTCAAAAGGAATCAAATAACAGAGACACCAAAATTGAAGGTGGCTTGCAGAGATCCTAAAGTTGTAGCCTCTTTCATTGCCTGTTGTAAGTGATAACATTTGGGAAACCATGTTTTGGTTAAAATTGTGATTTGCAAGTGAGAAGTAGACAAATATTTATTTAGTGAAATGTGTAGCAGGTGGTAAGAAGGGCATTATAATAGAAAGTATAAGGTATACTTCCTCACAAGAGGAGCTTCACCCACAGAGACAGCAGGTTCGTTTTTATGAGAGGGTGGGGCATTGTGAACAAATAATTTCTATGAGATAATTTCCAATAGGAATTTATATTATTCCAAAAGGAATTTATGGCACTTGCCAATACAGTAACGCTCTTCACTGGAAGCGACCTTCCGCATTAATAAAATGAAAAAGGTCAATCCATACGTAAACTATAAAAGTAATTGCTGACCTTTGGTCGTACATGGAGGCAATCGCATTCACACACAACCAAATATAGCACTGCAAGCAGGTGAGAGTAGATTGGGAAAATTCAGACAGAAATGATTTAAGACATTCACTCTCATTAATTTCAGTATTATCCAACAAGGGGTGTATAGCGTTAGATAAATTCAGCTTAAAGACAGGAAAGCAACGATGACATTGCACACTCTGTACAATTTTGAATTAAATCTGTATATTTTTGATGTGTTAAACTATTTTACTGTCCCACCAGTCTACCTCCCTCCAAAAGTTGTTATGTCCAGATGCAACTATCATTGCATTAAGGCGATGATTGGCGATTTCTGCCCAACACTAGAACACTTCTCTCCCTTACAGCCCAGCAGCAGAGCTGTGCAGCTCCAGGCCAGGGGACTCCACAGCTGATGCAGCTGGCAAACGCTGCAGGCCTGCAGCCGACCTGCCAACAAAGCACAGTGCATTTTATCTGAATGTGACACGTTACAAACTGGCAGAGTTTCCTTGGCGTGCACTGAGAGTGTGGAACTGACGGTTTGAGTTGTAACAAAATCACATTTGGAAAACCCACTGAAAATGTGATTGTCAAATATACAAGCATTTTGTTACTACAATACCGCAGTGTTTTTGTTACAACTTTGAGACATTGCCTGACACAATATGACAAGAGCTGCAAATGCATTAGGCAGTGTGACATGCACAGCAATGATTTGCCAAAATGGCATTTTACCACACACATTATGTCTGTGATAGTAATGCCTGGAAAATAGATTCATATTATTTTCATATTCTTGCAACCCACATACCTGACAGACTCCCCCTCAAGGAGTATAACTAATTCCCCTTTTGCGAAAAGTAGGAGGAAATTTTCCTTTCCACAAATATTGATAACAGAATTGACAGTTTGTGTACTACAATTACAGTTACTTCACACAAAGGTTTAGCATTGGCAGGCAGATATGTGATACTGGAATGGACAGCCAGTGTAGCCATCATCAGTACATTAAACCCATAAGATGTTTGGTGTCCATTCCATTCAGGCTAAGGAAAATGGAGACCCTGCATTACAAAGTTCACAAGTGCTATTTAAAATGCCTTCCCTTAGTTTTTGTTTGCACTCGTGCCTAGGGTCCAGATCTACTTCAAAACTCTCAAGTTCAATGTAGATGGGTTTGCTTGTGCCCTCTTGTTAGGGTGCAGTGAGCGTGCAGTGTGCCTGTTAACCATGCCTAATAAAGACCAGCGGGGTAACTGCAACCCAGGCTCTGACAGCATACAGGTGCCCTGTGCAGAACACCAGAACCCAGTTCTAGTCATCGAGACAGACGCTCGCGCACGCGCACTCACTCACTCGGAAAAACTATGAGATTCATCTGAAAGAACAGCGCAATTGGTTTTACTAGTGGTACGTCCCAAAACTTTGAACTCACCAAACAATGCCTACATTTTCATTTCATTTGTAAGATGGTGTTCAACCATCTAACGAATACAACGGTGTTCCAAATGGCATGTAGCCTATTGGACACAGGATATAGAACACAATCTTAATACTGGCAATAATCCATATCATTCACCAAACGGGCTGCTCTGGGCGGAAGAATCGGGGCAACCTGCGTGCAGCGGCAAATATAAAATCTTCCCCTCACCACTGTGCAGTGAGCTGTGCATTCTGTTGTTAGACGATGTGATGACAGATTAATTACTGTAGAATGGGATATGGAATATGTTTCGTGGAAAACATAAATATTTCCCTTGAAAATCTCAACTCGAATCAAATGTATAAAGTTCGCTGAAGCTTGATGTTTTTCCCCATCAAGTGTCAATTTTGATTTATTTTAAGACAACTAATCAACTGCAAGGTAGGTAACAAACGCATGATGCCGAAAGTGCGCGACCAATTTTGTGCCAAACTACACGGCAAGGATATACAGGCAGGCACAACGACGCTTCAGCTAGCCTGTGGCGCGCAGCGCAACGTAATTTATATTCAATGAAAGTTGAGAAGGGGTGCGATTGGCTGTCGATTCCGAGATCAACCCAGATCCCAGATACAAAACCAAGGGGACTCGCCTTCTGGAGTACACGGCTAGTAGTAAAGAGAGGGTAAAGAAAAAGAATCCACGAAAATACAAGCAATTGCCCAAGGACCCGTTTATAACTCATGGGTATTATCGCGTATGACAGTAAGCTTCTGGAAATCGACAGAATGCGTTCTTTGCGACAGTCATCTTTTTAAGGTGATGATATCATATCTGAGAGATAAGGTCACTTGGAACCCTATACGGAGCTTACACATTTATTTATAACGTGCGAACTTTATCTTTGAATTGAGTCATGGCTCCCTGTCAACACATACTGCTGCTGCTTTTTGGATGGAGTTATATTTGCGGTGGATATTGCATTATACTAAAAGATCATTTCACCGGACTAAAGAAAAATAAAGAATGGACTGATCACACTAAGACGCGGGGAAAAGATCATCATACCAAGGAAAATAACGACTTGCTCCTCCAAGACACAGTGTCGGAGCACATGCAGATGCTGTATGAAAAATACAATAGAGAAGGTTTTCATTTCAATGACGGAAATACGGTTCGCAGCTTCAAAGCTCATTGGGGTATGTGCCACATATTTATTTACTGTATTTTCCTTGCATACTGTCAATATTGTATTATTCTTCTTCTTCTTCTTATTATTATTATTATTATTATTATTATTATTATTATTAGCACCGTTTCAGTTTGTTTATACGTCTTGCAATGGTTTAGGATGATTAGATAGCTGAAATGCACCTGCTGATAAAGCCAAGCAGGTTAATAAGAAATGAATAAGCCTCATTTCCAAGATTAGAGAGAGTGTGAAAGAGAGAGAGTGAGAGAGAGAGTAAAAAAGAGAGTGAGAGATAGAGAGAGAGAGAACAAAGGGCAAAATCTACACTACATACTTAGTATGTACATACTTTCTAAGTACTCTTATGACACAAAATGACCTCGTATTGATGCTGCGAAAAGGTTAGGACAGGTTGCCTGTTATGTCTTGAAATAGGTGCTTCAAGCTTAAACGCCGGCTTAGTTCATGGTAAGCAAATTAAGCTAAATTAACTAATATTTTCTTATGGCTGTCTTGAAATGTTTAAAAAAAACTTCAGTTCTTGTTCAGTCAGGTCAGTAATCAGCATGCAGGTGTAGTGGCTCGGGCTATTGTCTACCTCCTACTGGTATACTATGTAAATTCACGAAAACTACTGAAGAATTCTGAAGAATACTATGTGAATAATTTTACTGCACGTTTAAATATATAATATGAGGATGATGATGATGACTGTAAAATGTTCATTTTTGTATGTTTTTAGGTAATATCAATGGCAATCATCTTCAGATCTTTAACTTAACATCACTAACCAAATCAGAAGACATCCTCTCAGCTACATTACATTACCACATAGGAGACCTCCAGAACAGCAGCCAGAGGTGTACTGGGCCACAGACATTTGGCTGCCATCGACTGATGAGACGGACTAGTGTTCACCTCAGCATCTGGAGTTTTGCCTCTTTGAACAATAGCACAAAGCCTCAGGGACACCGCCTTTTAAATGCCTCCACCTCGAACCGGGATGCTATGTCTTGGCAATGGAGAGACATAACGCATGCCGTCAATCAGGCCAAACATCGCTCCCAGCTCCTTATTGGAATTGACGTGAATGTTCAAGGGCACAGACCCCGGAACAGCCTGCTCTCGGCCCGGTCACCCTACGTTCTGGTGTACGCCAACGACTCGGCCATCTCTGTGCCGGAGAGCGCGGTGTCCACCCTGCTCCGGCACAGAGGGGCTCTCAGCCCAGGGCACCGCAGGCTGGGCGCGGAGGCGCTCAACAGCACAGCCCAGCGCAGGGCCAGACGCTCCGCCAACGTCCTGCTCCCTCTCCAAAACAACGAGCTGCCGGGGACCAAGCGCCCGTACAGGGCCCCGGACCAGGAGCAGGGGGGGCCCTCCAACGAGCCGCCCGAGGACAGGCCCCCGGCCAGGCACTCCCGGGCCAAGCTCCGCAAGCAGCAGCAGCAGCACGGGGTGACGTTGCTGCGCTTCGACGAGCGGACCATGAAGAAGGCTCGCAGGAGGCAGTGGAGCCAGCCCAGGCACTGCGCCCGCAGGTACCTGAAGGTGGACTTTGCGGACATCGGCTGGAACGAGTGGATTATATCCCCCAAGTATTTCGATGCCTTCTATTGCTCGGGATCTTGCCAGTTTCCCATGCCAAAGGTAAGTTTTTTGACGCAATAAGAGCGTACAGCCCATCTTCGTAAAATGATATTTCCCCTGCGGACAATGCTACAGCTCCCTTAACTTTTCGGTTCATGGTGTCACCTACCATGATGAGCTGCCAGTGAAAATATGGTCAGCTCCCATAAGGCACACAAATTAGTTCAAATCCAATGTTTTATGCACTGCAGATGAATTATGTCAGCTCAGTCAAATGAACACACACATACGCTCCATGTTCACACAATGATTTAGTAGTGCCCCCTTGTGGTTAAAGAAATTTGTGCTTTGTCTGCCTGTTTCTGTTCATTTGCGCTTGGCCAGCCCAGCGCTAGCACATTGTATGAGAAATTGTACTTTCATCTGAAGATTATATTTATATATTTCCTTACTGACTTTTATTCCCGGGTTGTATGTAACCAGACAATTATTAAACTGTACAAGTAATGAATATCTCTAACAAAGTAATTCCATTATATATGGGATAATCCAACTTTCCTATATATGACAGCTGCTGTTTGTAATTGGAAAATTGATAAAGACAGGTGATCCAGTTATTTGGGCCATATTTGGGCAATTAGTGCAGCTCTTGGTCAGGATGCCTGTCTATGGTAGGGTCAGAGAGGTGACAGTTTGGGAATCACATCCCAGAGCCGTGGCTAAACCTGTCTCTGGTAAGATCTGGTCCTGATCCATGGGTCTGAAAATGAGATGAGTTGAGTTGAATTTGAGGTTGAGTATTGGGTGAAATGAAATGGCTAGATATGCCGAAAGCCACAATGATATTGACGACTAATTATGGAATGATTATGAGGATGCAGTCAGCAGTGCGCCTACTTTTGAAGCCCAGACATTCTAATTTCATGAATTGTCTGAAAATGCAATATTGTCACAATGGGCCTTTTCTCTTGTGATAAACACTATCAGAAAAAATGGTTCCTGTCTCCATAGGGTACCCCTTTTTAGTTCCTTATTGAACTCTCTTTGGCAGGCGTGAATAGTGTAAAAGCTTTGCCCAACAAAGAACTCTTGAACTAGATAATGTTCCTCTGTGGAGATCAAGAGGAGCCTTTTGGAATCCTTTCTTTCAAGAGTGTAGAACGGCACATTCTTCTTACTAAGAGGAACCAGCTGTAGCTATGAAACAGAAAGACCAGAAGGACCACAGGATCCAGGTGTCTAGTGGGTTGGAGGAGGTGTCTGCCTCTGATCCCTGGTATCTGATTGGTTGAGAGACGGTGCCTGCCTCTGATCCCTGGTATCTGATTGGTTGAGAGAAGGTGTCTGCCTCTGATCCCTGGTATCTGATTGGTTGAGAGACGGTGTCTGCCTCTGATCCGTGGTATCTGGTTGGTTGAGAGACGGTGTCTGCCTCTAATCCCTGGTATCTGGTTGGTTGAGAGACGGTGTCTGCCTCTGATCCCTGGTGTCTGGTGGGTTGAGAGACGGTGTCTGCCTCTGATCCCTGGTATCTGATTGGTTGAGAGACGGTGTCTGCCTCTGATCCCTGGTATCTGGTTGGTTGAGAGACGGTGTCTGCCTCTGATCTCTGGTATGGTATCTGGTTGGTTGAGAGACGGTGTCTGCCTCTGATCCCTGGTGTGTTTCTCCCCTGCAGTCGGTGAAGCCCTCCAACCACGCCACCATCCAGAGCATCGTGCGGGCCGTGGGGGTGGTGCCTGGCATCCCGGAGCCCTGCTGCGTCCCAGAGAACATGTCCTCCCTCAGCATCCTGTTCTTCGACGAGAACCACGACGTGGTCCTCAAGGTCTACCCGAACATGACCGTGGACTCCTGCGCCTGCCAATAATATCTACAGCATCCCCCTCCATTTTCATTTTGCACTGGAACAGAGACTTCAGCCGAAACGCTATATGAACACAACAGACGGAAATGATTCATGAAGATTTATTTTTTCCTCTCATGGAAGCTTGTATTCAGAACAAGGGCCACCCTCAATCCTCAGTCATGTTTGCAGCAGATGGAATTACTCTGCTAACATGATCAGCTTCAGCAATATGAATCAATTTTGTTATGAAATTAGCATGATGTAACATTGTTTCTACACCACAATGCAGATATTTTAGCTGTTTGAGAAAACTACAGTACTTGTGGTACAGAACCACAGGTTTCAAGCACCAAGTCTGTCTCATTTGAAGCACAGGGGTACAGAACTCTGGATGGAGAGCTTGGCCAAGGTCATAGACCTAGCTGTTTTTTCATCCCTGATATACATATGTGTATAAATACTGCCTGGTCTGAATGTCCACTGTCACCTCATATAATGCTTTTCTGGCCACAGCATTCAAGTTTAAAGTGTGTTCACTTTGTCTTACATTCACTACATGCAGGAAATCAAGAGTTCTCTAGGTTAAACAATCTCTCTCTCTCTCTCTCTCTCTCAAAAGTGCCTTTTGCAAAGCATAGCTTGCAATTATTGTAGTTGCACCCATTGGTTAAGTGAAGTGTTTTTTTTGATGATGTTTTAAAACTACAAATATTAACCTATTGCACAGCAGGAGGAATACAATATTTTAGGAATGAGGTGACTCCACAAAGGCTCAGTTCTCGGTTTCATACGTTCAGATAATAGTTTTTATGTAATTACACCAACAGCTGCCACTATTGCCCTGGTTATGAACATTGCTGCCTGCCAACTTCACTGCCATTATCAGAAAGCATTGAGACAGTAGAGAAGCAGGGGTTTAGCATTCATTGTATCCAACAGCAAGAGCTGTCTTCAAAACTGTTAAATGGCCACTATCTGCACAAAGTCTCCCAAAGCTAAACCAAGGTTCTGTATTTCAAGTAAAGGTAGATCCAGTCTAATGTAGATTGAAATCATCATCACTTATCCTAGTCCTTTAGATCCTCTTTTTACATTTACATTTACATTTCTTAATGTTAATTTCACTCCTTAAAATAATTAATATGAATTATTTGGTCATCTTGAAGGTAAAATGGTGATTTCATATCAATTCAGCTCATGACACTTGGGGTAGACCCTTGGCAGCTATGTTGTTCTCTGGACGTGGTCACGTGAGCACTGTATCTCCATTGACGGTGTTTGAAAGTCCATTTAAAAAATATTAATTATGGAAGTATGAATTATGGGTAAGCAAGCAATTTAGATATACTGAACCCTATATGATATATACCTACCCCTATAATTCTCTGCATGTTTTTTCTTCATGACCATATGTTTCTGCTGCTTATTACCTAGACATTACAGTATATAGTATTTTTACTGGCATACATTTGCTTGTACAGAATGTGTATGAATGTATACTGGTGTAATACATACAGTAATACAGATGGATATATTAGTAATACAATGATGAATTAAAGGAGCACTATTCACATATATAAATATAAACACTAGGGCTACATATATCTTTATATATAATTGATTTAAGCCCATAGCACCGTTTAAAATATAAAGCAATATATTTTTATTGAAGATAAGAGCGAAATAAGATCTGACTTATGTTGAGTTAAGTTATTACAAAAATGTACTTTCAGAGAGAAAATAGCCTATTTGAACTTTTTAGCGGTTCAGTAATGTTACTGTGACACCCCTCATGTTTCAGATTTTGTAATTATATGTTACCCCACTTGCCTGGTTGGTTAAAAAAATCTCTAACACAGTGCCCTGTCCTTACATGACATATCAACACAAAGCACTCAACCCCTTCACAATCAACTGCGTACTGTAACTGTTACCAACATTTAATCCATTTTTATAAACACTGAAGTTGGTTAACCATGTACTTAAAAAAAAAAAAAACCCGTTATACAGATATGTGTATTGGTTTTGTATATAGCGTATGTCTATGACAATTACAAACTTTGATTGCAATAGTTTTTGCAAAAACACAAGTGCCTTATGGAGTATTTCATTCACATAATGTTTTGCTAACAAGGGCACACAGATCTGTTCTCTGAAAAAAAGAAAAATGAATTGGTACTTGAAATATGAGCATGAAATAAAGTGTGTGAAAGTGAACTCCAAGGGAAGTGTTTAGTTGTACGAATAACACTAAACACATGGAAAATCAATGGCCCGTTGCAAGGCTCATTTATAAATGCTGGCCACATCCAACCAAACCAGGGTTTGTTTTCTTACAGAATAACCCCAGGGGCATTGTGCAGCTACCCAGTAATCCGTTTTGAAAAGTGTTTTCCTGGTACCATAGGTTACCATATATCACATTCTTCTGACCCCAGCTCACTGGAATTTCCATCTAGGTTGAAAAACAAACCCCCATGCAAGCTTTCCTAACATGAGGACTGCATCTCTTCTTAAGAATTTATTTTTCATACAAAAGTGCATTCATAGATAAAGTGTAATTTCATCAATGTATTTTTGTATTTCCGATTGTCAATGCAGTAATATCAGATGCTAATTGATTGCTATTTTGGTGAGCCTGTGCCTATAGCAACTGTATTATGTAAGTGATGATTTTGTATTGCTATCTGTCCTTGCATGTCCTTTGGTCGCATCCCCATCTTTGTCTCAAACAGTAACATGCTATTGTAATGAGTGAATAGGAGGGGATACAATTTTCTAAAAGACAAGAATGATACAAACATGATTACAAATGTCTTACATGTAAAATAGACCGCATAACTGCGAGCTATACCACTACTATTTTGCAACAAATATTGGCCACTCACTTTCTCATTGTATCATTTTAAAAACAGATTTTCCTCCACCACACTGTACAGGATGTATTGTAAATGTTTAGCTGTAGCTAAAACAAGATGTCTGTACAATAAGCTGCATAAAATATGTATTTGTATATGGAACAGAACTTTTAAAGATGCTTTTACTAATATCTTGCTGTATTTCTGTTATTATGTATGCCTGTAAGCTGACATTTGAACTTTATATTTCACACCTCATATTTAAAGTCAAACTGTGCAACAATTATTCAAAAAATGTAAGCCTGTGTAAAAATGTTAAAATGTGCCCATATGTGGTTCTGCTCTGGGCCACTGGGAGGCTCCCACACATTGGTTTCTCTGAACTGAATTACCCCTGATGGGTTTCAGCTGTGTGCGCTCTATATTAAGTTCCCTGTTTCCTATAGGCTTGGTGCAGACGCATTGCCAATCGTTGCAGAGTTGGCTTGCTAGTGTGTAAGGGTTTCCGAATTCGCAGACATCACAGTGTCGATCCTATCTGCGAGATTTGGGCACTGTTTAGTAGGTTCTCTTAGCACACCTATTCTTAGCTCTGTGGAGGGCAGTTTGCCATCGTCTCTGTTGTTTACTTTGTCAGACCTGCTTTAATGTGTCATTTTCTTGAGCTCCCTACTTGGTTTCCCTTTTTGGCTTTCAGTTTTGCCCTTCTACTAGATATGCCATGGCAGCATTTCCTTTGTTATTTTTATAGACCACTGACAGAAGATTCAGTGAGTAGAGGGAGCACTTATTTCGTGTTTTATTCTAAATGTGTTTGCCCTGTCCCTTTCTATTGCTTGCCGATTTTAGTTGTTATCCCTCCGGGTTAACTTGTGGATTCCCTCAGTCCACTACTGCGTCTTTATCCCCCACTCCCCTGACAAAACCCACATTCAATACAACTCCCTTGGGAATTATTACTTGCCCGTATATGGTTTGCACAACCCCATATTTACCCATTATGTACCAGGGTGTATACTCTAGTTATGGTTAGTGAACATATATTATTTCCAACTGAACACCTCTCAACAGCAGTGATATCTCGATTGTACAGAGATGTTACTGCTGTGCTCTTGGCCTTGGTGGGATCGTGGTGCTAGGTCACCTTCTGTACTGTTGTTGATTCAAAAATGGAGAACTGGTAGATAATCTTTGAAAATATTGAAAAATTTGAATATTATTTATTAATTACTTCCATAGTTCATAACTTAACTATGGACCCTGGCTCAAATGTAATTAACTAGACTAAAATACCACAAAGAAATTAATAAAAACATTAGAACCTGGTTAGTACAATGTACCATGTACTAGTTTTGCATCATTATTGCCCTGCGTTTCATTTCAGTGATTCTTAAACCACAACAGCAGGAAACCAGCAGAACAATACATCTGTCAAGTTTAAGGTAATGACCCACACACTTTGTTTCTCCAATCACCCGTCGTCTTCACTGAGATGCACAACACCGCCTGTTAAAACAGATCATAAATATCGACAGGCACTGGGGAGAAAGAACACACTGTGTGTCTACTCAGCAGCTTAACGTCCTAAAGATAACGACCGTCAGTGGTTTCATAAACAAGGGCCTTTGTAAATAGTGTGGTGAGGAGGGATACATTGACAGGCTCCTTCTAAACAATGCAGGGAATAGAAACCCATGTGATTGACACTGAAGTAGCATGGCAGAGTTCATCAAGTTTGGGTAACACCGTAGGGCTACTTTAATGGGAAGGCAGAGAGCACGAGCATGGCATCCCTGCACTGCCAGTAATTTTAAGTTTCGCCATTTTAGACAAGTCTGTTTGACTGAACTAATTATCCAAACATTTAATGCACTGTCCCTATATTTGAAGATTACATCAGTTTTGAACCTGGTTTTGTATATGGGGATTATGAATGCCATAGGCCATCCTATTGAATGATAATACACTCAATGACATTGTGTAGATGGAAGGAGATCCTATTTTCTAAATACCTTTGTCTCTCATTTATACTTTCTTTCTTCCAAATAAGAATGCCCAGTAGTATTTTGCAGCCCCATTTACCGCTGCATTGCAGCACATATGAGAGACAGAGACTCAGTGTATCCTCTGAGGAGCGTGCAGCCAGCAGCTGTGCTGCAGAGTCGTGGTGCAGGAGCACTGCGTGCCCTGCGCAGCTGCACGTGCAGGTGGCTGATGGGCCAGGGGAGTCCTCCAGCTCAGTGAAGAACAGATACGTCCCGCCAGCAAACACGCTCCTTTACCGACTGATGCTATTGCTAATAATACTTTGTCCCGCTTGACTCCCGGCTAGTCTTCAGTGATAAAGCCAGAATTAATTATGGCCCATGGGGCATAGCACTGTAGCGGACTGCGGCATTAGCTGAACCCGCTACCCTGTAAGTCTGTCATGTCGGGAGATGCACTGACTGTGTTGAATTAAAACAGCACAACACGGAGGGATCCACACTGTAGCATTGCATGTAGTCAAGGGGATTAACATGAATTTGATTTACTTCATTTGTTTCTCCAAAGGCAATGAGATGGATAGATTGAAGAGATGTAAATGCTGGCAGATGAAATAGACTCATGAGGATGTGGAAATGATGAGAACCATCTGCTTGGCTTTCAAGTCAGCAAGTCAGCAAAGCATGATAAAAAGCATGCCTGCAATTGAGATGTTTCAGTGTCACAGAGTATCTGTGACATTTACAGAGTAAATGGATTACAGTGACTACCTGGGAAAGGTTGCTGCGCTGCTGAGCTATTAATTCACTATGGGCAGCACAACATCTCCAAAGCATGTACTATGCCAACCTAACAAATGTCAAAATATCAAAGGGATTAACTTGAAAATGTTTAGTTCACGTTTCCTCCAATATAATTATTTGGTTGGGATGCATAATAGAAAAAAGTAACAGTACTCTGTTTACATGGGAAACAAATATCAGTCACCCAAATACATTCTGCATTAGCGAAATGATGGCTTATGTTGAGGCAGCTCCATGTTTTATGCGACCGTATTTTAACAAACTAATTGCAGCCTTGATCCTGTGAATGCACAACACACATGAATACTAATTTAGAGAATTTGAGCAATCAGATAAATATGTACGTGCTGATTCATTGTGATTCATTTTAGTATTATACTCTTATTATTTCACTGAAGCTCTGTATCCACATAAACACAGAACATGACCAATGAAGGTGAAACCGTCCTATGAATTCTCCCTGGACAAATAACCTGCCCGTTTCCAGATTTCGGAAACAAATTCAAAATGTATTTTCATCATTACTCGTTTAAAATGTGCACTTCTAATATTTCAGAATTTCCGGTATAGCGACGGAATCTTCTCTGGTGAGCGATTGCTTTGACAGGCTGATCCTGCCGACTCACAATGCAGGGAGTGCTCCCAGCAGACTAAGGGCTCGCTCTCTATCAGAAGCTGTGCAAAAACCTACAGCCCCAGAGGAACTACACATTTTCAGAATGGAGCATTGTGGGACTGCAAGGAAGCAACCTGAATAGGAGCCTAAAATTGGTATGGAGTTTGGTTCACCTGATATTGCTTTTCCCAGTTCCCTCCCGTGAATAAGGCAGACTGTGACCGTGAAATTCCATATTTTGGATGACTGGTTATTGAGTTTGACTGACTGACTGACATTCCCTTTATTTTCTACATGGGTTTGTGGATTAAATAAATACACATTGCCAGTCTCATGTAACAGTTCAACAAATAATAAAGCAAACTTTCTATGTTGCTTATTTATGAACCCTTTGAAGCCTAACAATAACACCCTGTCTTCTCCCCTCAAATGTCAAGATTCCTGGCAGGCAGTCGATCTCTTCAGAGAATTTGGAAACTGTAATGGCCTCAAATTAGATACTTGAACTTTTGTTTTAGATGCAAATAGATATTTTTTTGAATATGACAATGCAGATGTTTAACACCATGATTCATTCAAATCAACAAAGTTACCTTTCAGAAAATGTGTTTGGAGACCCAAGAACAAACAATTCAAGACAAACTACTTGAAACAGATTCCAGTTGAAGTTTCTGAGTCAGCTGCCTATGAAGCCCCCACTGTGCTTATGAAGCAACTACAGTGAAGTAATACTGTACTTTAACTGTAGTACAGAGTAGTACAGTGCAGTTAAAGTGCAGTACAGAAATTCTACTTCATGAGTACTGCACTGCATAAGTAGGGAAACTGCATCATAACTGCAGTAATACTTTAATGAAAAAAAAAGAAAACAAGGGTGTCCAAATATTGCATAATACTGCCGCAATTACAATCACAGCAACCATTGAACTGCAGTTTTTGTAAGCGATAAATGGCAAATGGACTACGTTTATATATTGCATTTATCCGAAGCGTTTTATAATCAATGCATCCCTTTCATCCATTCACACACATCAATGGCAATAGGCTGCCATGCAAGCAGCCAATCAGTAATTTGGGTTGGGTATCTTACTCAGGGACGCTTTGGCCCACCCAGTGTGGGGATAGAACTGGAACCTTCCGTCTGCCCAGAGGGCTGCATTGACATAAGCAAAATGACTAATCTTTTCTGCCTTGGCTGCCATGTTTCACTGACCACATCACCTTGGAATTTCTCCAATCACACTAAAGCCAATTTGCAAATTATGTCTTGGTGACTTGCAAAAAACTAAAATGATTATTATGCTCCAGAGTATATTTACTGCAATGTCATAGACAACATAGAAAGGTAGCTATGAATTCAATGTGCTACAGGCTTTCAGATGTATGAACTTATTCATTTAAAATACAACATTATTAATTATGATAAGACTAAAGAATGCAATGGTTTTGGCATTTGTTACCACAAGTTGAGTACTGAAACACAGGCTCTGATTGGTAGTTCCTCTCTGACCAGCAGATGGAGATAAGAGACCAAGGCCTTTTCTAGCCATTTGAAAGGGAGCTTATCAGCATTTAAACAAACAATACGGGAACGCAATCAAAACAGAATTAAAGTAGAGTTTTTGTGCATGTATTTGCACTGATTGCTGCTTCTGTGTTTTGTCGTAAGCCTGTGGTTTTTGTGACTGGCCAAGGGATAACGTACTGAAACTAAGATCTATGGTAAAATTTAAATTCCACCAGCTTTGTTGGCTGCCAGAATGATAAACCAGTTATGTTTAATCCTATTTCAGAATCTTGGACATTTTTTGTTTACTCACAATTGAGGATTGCTTGGGAATTGGAGACATCCAAGACAATGATCTTCAAAAGGAGATTTCATGAAAAAAATTATATGTTTTCTATAAATAGCACACATCAGAAATTATTGAAGGCTTTCACCATGAAAATGTGATCAGTTTATTCTATGCAATCATTTTCAGAACTGTAATTTTTTTTTAAGGACCTCAATATCACCGTGAAATATTCACATTTTATTCATTTTACAGCTTTTTACATTTTACAGCACACGCATCACATGGCTCTCAGAAAGTAAAAAGACACCTGGCCTGTTTACAACTGCACTATCCACTAATGAACACTAGGTGGCGATATCGAAATACTAATGTTCTCATGCAGAGCGTGGATTCGTGCGGCGCAAGACTACAATACATCTGAATTGTCAGCATTTTAATCCCACGTCTTGTGTAATGTAATAAAAAATCTACAGCAGCAACCATAATTCTTAAATTATAGCTGTACTTTTTATTACATGAATCAAACATTTATTCAAAATGTGGGATTAATATGTGGGCAATTCCTACACACTATATTGCTGTATTGTGTCTCACTAATTAATGCTCTGCTTTAGAATATGACATTCTGTTCCTAATTATAAATGACAGAAAAAAATGTTGACAAAATAATAACACCCCAATTCCTCAACTCCCTAAATCTGCACAATGTCACTGACTGACACTACCTGATCAGGATGGCCTATGGCATTATAGTACCAGGCCAAAGGGCCATGTTCTATCCTAATGACTAACTTGAATATTTAGCCCTCTGTGGGGAAATGCTGCTTCTTTATGCTATGATAGCAATGTGAACGGTACAAAAATGATGATTATTATTGTGAATGTCAGTCTGGTAAATGTATATAAAACGGACTGGGCATATACTGTATATTGTGGTTATGGTATTATATGCATTTCTCCAGGGATATGCTGCACGGTAAAAAAGGTTCAGATGTTCCTTTGCAATATAATGAAATGGTTTGTTCATTCTTGCCTCATTTCTCTTTGGTTTATTGTGGTTCCTTTGGAGCGTGAGAGCAGCTGTATCTGCAGCTCCAGGTTGAGCGCCCCACTGACCTCTCTCTCTCTCCCCAGAGAGAGTGCACAGGCCTGGGGGTGTGGGCTTCTGTCCGGGCCTCTGCCACAGAGCTCCGTTTACTGTGACACAGAACAACTCATCTGCACGGCACCATATTCTCACAGAGCTCTTCACACAAACAAGAGGACACACAGGCTGCAAGCCAACAACTTCCAGAAATGAATCCAACAAACCATTTCATTAGGCGCCATCCATTTTCTTTTATTAGTGGTTCTTTTGACATAACTGCTTCAGTTCATCGAATCCACCAGGACACATTAAATGCAACTCTTTACACAACAAACCTTAATGTCATTAGCTTTGCTTAAGAAGATGCAGAGACGAGCTAAATCAGACATCTGAACAAATTCAACTTCATTTCACGTACCCTGAAAAAGAGCTTTTCTTGTACAAACATGTATAAGAATGAATGTTAGGGGAAAAAACTGAAACTACCAAAAAATGTTATGTACCTAGTACAGAATTAAATAGGAATGGAATAAAAAGGTAAATAATACCTAAAACACATGACAGCACAAATCATACCTGCCAGAAAAGGAAACGCATAAATAACCATCACAGATATCAAAACAAAATCCTTCTAGCATTTCCTAATTCTTCAGATCCTGGGTTGCCATGGTAACAATATGTAACAAAGCACTGGGTATGGACTCTCAACCCTCCTTTACTTATATTCAATAATATTATCTACACACATGCACACAAACATACACCCCAACTTGCTTTACTCATTCTACACACTCATAATCCACTTAACTTAATCCCACTTAACCTTTGGTTGCAGTTATGCTCAGGGAGAGAGGTCAGGGTGGGGTAGGTTAGGTTGAGTTCCGGAGCAATTCCATGAGCCCTTACACACATAGCAAACTGAAACTTTGTGTTTCATCTGAAACTGGGGCCCACAGTAGTCCATTAACGTGAAATGTTAATACCTCAGAGATGATAGAGGATGGGAGGTCAGCATTAAGGTTTTAGTGTATTACAAGGCTTTGTGTAGCACAAAATAAAATGACATCAACCACTGGTAAATGTGCATTTAACATGTTTCTAAATCTCATTCGAAAAGGTGACTGACCATATCAGGTTAGAATAACACAGGTATTTACACGTAGAAAAAAATGTTTTGATGTACATGATATATCTACAAATATTAGCTTTTGAACGAGACAATGTAATTCCCCGGAACACCATCAATGCAATAGTGCCTGTCCAAAGCATGCACAGTGCTGAAAGATGCTTCCCAAATGTCCGTCAGGAGTGAGCCAACCAGCAGCCCACTCCATGGAGAGAAGACACACTTCCAAAAAGTAAAGGAAACCATCTGTACCAGGGTCCCCTGATGCTGTATTGAGCAGCCTTGGCTTCGTCAGGCAGACTGTCTGTTCCTCTGATAGGTGCACAAAGCAGGGGCAGTACCTTCTCCACTCTTCTCCTCGTCAATCAGAGAGATAGAAAAGGTCACAAAGAGATGAACGATCTGTCCTGAAACGTCCAGGTAGAGCAGCCAAGAGCATCTTCAGCAGGTTGGATTGTCTGTCCCTCAACACTGGGATACCATTCACTTCTCAGACACAGTGAGCCACGCGACTCATCTCCCGAGGACGTCTTCACCGTTTATACTCTACTTAGTAGAGTAGACCTGGAAAAAAGAAATAGAAACCATGAATCAGCATATTCTTTTTTTTTTCTTACACAGTTGGTGTACAGGAGATGTAATAAATCAGAAAGCTCCATTAAGAATCCTTTCAGGGTCGGTGAAAGGCAGCCATAAATTTGGCCACACACAGGAGGTGAGCGAGACACTCATTGAACCCTGTGAACACTCAGATGCACCGCACAGGAGGCGAGCGAGACACTCAGCGAGCCCTGTGAACACTCAGACAGCCGCAGAGGGAGGCTACAGGTTTCACTGCACTCGTCCCTGTCTGTGCTCGGTCCTTCCTCAAAGGCAGAGGCCCGTTTCCTTCTGCTGAAACATTCAGAGCCGTGCCCATTCAACCCCTCGTACTGACTCAGCACAAACTCAAATTCAAAAACTGCCGCAGGAAAAGACAAGATGAAAATCTGACACGTTGTGTTGGATCAGGATAAAAACTGTGTTCAGAGCCAAAAGGTCTCCCTCCCGGTCAGGCAGTGCTGAGACAAGGAGAGCGCTATATAAATGCAGGCATTTACCATTTGCCATTCATCTGACTGGGTAACTCCATGAAATGGTCATTCTGCATCCCCGTTAACTCAAATGAAATGGTCATTCTGCTGACTGTTGACAATTTTGTGCATGTTAGACAGGGATGAGGGCATATTGACGGGTCAGAATTAAGTCTTGTCCAGGGCTTAATAAGACTAGATTTCTGTGGCTGATGGGACCACGTTTGACATGTTTGATAAATGAAGGGTATTAACCTCAGAGACTTCCAGCTGTCCTTCTCCATATTGTTCTCTGGTCCCTCGCTCTCGTAGGAGGCCAGGAACAGGGCTGTGGGAGGAGAGGACAACATATGTCACCACCGCACCCTGGTCCATTCACTGCAGTGTTATATCTATGAGCAAGGAGCACTGCTGAAAAAAACCTTTACAATATGCTCAAATAAGAAGGAAAAAGATCAGTGACATTTCACAGGGATTTTATCTCACCCTAGGCTGAAAGGACAGGGACTGTACTGCTGTAGCCATATGGATAAGGGCTTGTAAGGTATCATGGTTAGTTAATTAATAACACTGATAAATTCAATCAATCATCAGATTTCATAACGGGGCGGAAGGGGACAGTGACTGGTTTAAAGAGGCATACCATCCTCGCTGAAGACGGGTGCAGTGAGGAGATACTGCAGGACCTTGCGGTCCCTCTCGAAGGGGCACTCCACCTGCTTCCAGGCCATGAAGTCGCCTACCTGCTTGGCCAGTTCCCAGAATTTCTACAACAGAAAAGGAAAATGTTTGGAAATCCAGTTTAGTGCGGAAGTGTACTGGAATGAAAACTTCTACTTCCATATGAGAGGCAGGGCTGTTGCACTTGTGAGGAAAACAGCTGACCTGAATGTGTGTCACACTTCCTCATTTTTATAATTAAAACAGACTGGAAATATCTGCAGTATTCTCAGAAGTGTAATTTCAAACAGTTACTCATTAAAATGTTGCAAGCTGTGTATAAGATGTGCAAAATGTTGCACAAATGACTTACTTCAAAATTAACAAGTCCGTTCGGTAGCCGATTGGCACATCCTTCATTGAGGAAGTAAATATCCTTGATCAACAAGCTGAAGAATGGGATGACAATCTGCAAAAAAAGGTAAAACCATTTTTAGAGCCAATGGCATAATCGTAAAAAACAAGGTAGCCTGTCGGAATATTCCAGTTAATATTCATGTCACAAAGAAAGTCAGCACCCAAAATGAGAATAGCTTCAGTTTAACCGAATAATGTGCTGGGGGAGTGTGGAATAGTAAATCCATCTTTATCCAGCACATAAAACAGGCCTTAGGGAGGAGGGGGTGTTTATGACAGTCCAATGACAGACTGCAGGTGTAATACCCATACCCACTGCACCAGTCGCTTGCAGGAAAGAGCTGCAAACTGAGACATACAAAATGTGGAGTGCAGATGTTGACATGCCTCCTGGTTCTCCAGTAACAGGGGGTAAAGCAAACAGAGTCTACAGCCTAATCACGGGACCCCCCCTCCCCCTCTGCACACACGGCAGCGCAGGGGAAGTGATTTACGCACAGAGAGACAGACCACTTGGTCCCCTCGTCCTTTTGATTCTGCAGCGTCCTCTCACCAAAAGGGTGCTGGCTACTTTGGGTTTGGAAGATTTCTGTTTCCCACTCACTTTTCCCTTCTGTCCCAGTGGTAAGATCAGAATAAAACCTTCTTCTCAATAAGACTTGAGCAACATTTTGGGTGGTCTACAGACCGAGTCAGGAGATTCCATGCTTATTTTGGGTCAGTGGCATACAGCTCAACTAGCACAAAGCTTATCGGTCCATTCATGGTCAGAAGTGCCTTATCTTGATTCAGTTAATGCTCATGTACAGAACGATTTTCATCTTGGGGCTCTTACAATGACTGATATAACCTAATTAGAGTTAAAGGAAAGCATGTTATATAAATGTAACTGCTGCCGGGAAGAGGGGGAAAAACTGCTCTTCTTGGAAAGATCATGCTGTCCAGGAATTCTGCTGAGTTTGCCTGGGAGAATTCTGACCTCTGTCAAGATGCGCACAACTACCCCTACAGGGCCAACAACACATAGGCAAATTCACTCTCCAAAACAGCATCTGCAGTGCACACTTCCAAAAGTCTAGCTGAAAAGTATCAACTTCAGTCACAGTACAACTTTGTACTGGTATCATAATAATGGCTGAGTACTGTACTGCAGCTTCAAGATGGCTCTCCGTGGGTGGGAGACCGCAGTACAAAATGTGAAATGGCCACTTGCCATATTTTTCCAGAAGGGAACAGTACACATTTAAAAAGAGGAAATTAAGTTTTTTCTTTTTTCTTTTTTACATCAAATCATTGGACGGTCCTTTTCTCAATTTCTCAGTGACTGTACACAGAATTACATAACACTGATATTAAAGGTGCCAAGGTTATTTATTGTTATTGCTAAATGGCTTTGAAAGGCTTATTTGCCAAAACTGATGGAAGTGGTTTGAATCCCCCCAATTTTTTTTACATTATATCCAGGAAGTCATCTGACACTCACTTTCACATTACATAATAACCAACTGGTATATGGTTTCAATTTTATGGATGGAAAATAATGTGTTTACTCATCTTTTCCCTACATTTTGTGAATTTCATGGGAACTGTATTCTGTAATTATAGCATACATCCCAACTTTGCACACACAAAAAGTGCAACGATTGTCTGTTTGCAGAAATCAAACTTTAATAAAACGCTTAAAACGATTCCACAAATATGTGTATTGTGGATTATGCCAATCAGATTTCTGAACTAATGGGTTTAGTTGTTAGGTTTAACAGCCCAGAAAGGCTCGCACTGTCTGTATAACGTACCTTCTCTCTGGTGCTGTTAGCCGTTATGGCTCGCTGTGTGGCTCCACGCAGCGCAGTGCGGTAGTTGTAGAAATTGCTGGAAGGGTCCATTTGGTGCTGCAAGATTGAGGGAGAAGCCGAATATTATGAAGAGAATAAGTGGAGGACTCTCCTGTGAATCATTATGATGTTTAACAGATCTCACACATATACTGCAGGAGAGTAACTGGTTGGTACACTCTCAGAACAAAAGGAGGAGGACTGTGGAGGTACATTTTTGTTCTTCAAGGATCAAATTTCCCAAATGTACCCTGAAAGTACATTAATGTTTTCTTTGGGTACAAATGAGTACATTTTCCAAGCAAGAAAGTAGTAATTAACTAAATACTGCTAGTGAGTTTTATGTATCTATAGGGTACCACCCCTGCGACAATCATTTGTATGTTTTTAGGCACTTTTGGTACCTTTATTTCTGAGTGTAGATGTACGCATTGCTGGATTTTACAGTTGTTTTGCTTCTTTTATATTTGTGCTAGTGTATACACAGGGCTCTTAGAATGACCTCCTGAGCTGTGATCCCTTATCTGTTACCCACTCTGATTTTTGCCTGTTTGAATAAAGCAAAAATGAAAATACAAAGGAGGGGTAACTGTCATCTCTCATCCCAAAGTAGCGAGGTTTCAGGGGAGAACAGCACTTCACCACGGCCGCAGAAATCCCTCAATAACCCTGGTAGGAGGAGGGGAACCGAGGCCTCATCTAACACTGATTTACTGGTAACAGGCTGCCTGATCCCATAATCCCCTCCCGTTGTATGCAGGGGATAAGTTCAGGAGTCCTCTGTCTGTGCAGCCTGGCTGCTGGGAGAGGGGGCGTCTGACGCCGTCCTTGCTGACCGCCCACCTGGTCCTTAGACCCTACTACTCCTCCATCTCTGCGCTGGCAGAACGATTTACATCTGAAAATGAGTTCTTTAAGGACGGCGCCCCCCTGTGGGGACAGCAGGCGGAGGTCACAGAGGCATCATGCTGATGATTTAGAGTCTATGGGGGGAAGCTGAATACACTGCCCTTCAGACATGCCCAGGACATCGACTGACCTGCAGCAGGTGCCTCCACGGAAGACACCTACACGGCCTAATAACACATCCCACTCCTTACACTGACAACAGCCTAGTATATACACCACAGGCTGCAATATCTACAATACTAGCAGGGGTTGACAAGCATTACTACCTTCACTTGATAAGAGACACTTGTGGAACTGGAGCGCATCACATGCAGGCTGAGAGGTCTGAGTCAGTGGTTGAAAGAGCAGTGGCCCTGAGAAACCTACACACTCTTGCGTACGTGAGTCGAAATAGGGCTGATGCTCGTGTGCTTGTCTTCCTACTCACTCATCGTCACAAGCGCACCAACGTGCCTCCATCCACCGACTCGATGAGTCATCATCACCCACAGCACAACAACACAGTGCAGTGCAGCCCACACGGAGCTGAACCTCCACACCACACAGAGCTGAACCTCCACACCACACGTCCTTACCTCCAGGATATCAAACTTGGCCGTTTTCACCTTGCCCCAGGTCTTCCTCAGCCGGGACACGGGACTCATGTTCATGCCAGCTGGAAAGGGGCAGAAATGAGGAGTGGTTTAGAGATTACAGCAATGTAATGGGCAACGGACATGGTTGTGGCTAGACAGACAAACACCCAGACAAACACCCAGCTGCTGTCTATCCGCTGTGTCCCAGAAACGGCAACATAGCCTCCACAGGAACAATGGCTTTAGGGCCTGATCGTGTTTAGCATATGGCAACGGGCTGTGTCCATGTCCAGACCGGCCCTTTACTGCAGAAGACTCTCCCCACAGCCCCAGTGCAGAGTCAGAGATCTGCCTTTAAGAGGCATACATTTACTGAGAGACAAAGAAGATAAATACTCGGTTATTGTAGCTCAGAGATCCCGTGTCTGTTTTTTCAGTGTATTGTTTGCGTGGCATACTGCAGGCGCTCTGTAGCATCTGTCGTGAAAATGGGTCAGAGAGATATGACATCTGAGAAGATAAATCTGACTGAATGAGGTCTGAATGTTGTTTTCTATTTCTTCTTCAAATTATGCTCATACAACAAACACAAAATGTTTCTTTCAGGGCGTTGTTTTCCTGGCAACCCCATCTCCAGAGGAACAGCAGTTTATTGACAAAGGATTTTTCACTGCTAACAGGTGCTAGCTACAAAAACATTAAAAGCCAGCGATACAGAATTTCGCGAATGGCCCCGGGGCCAACACGGCAGCCCGGACCCCCTTTCACAGCGCACAATGTCAGAGCCGCATGCTGTAAAACAAACACAACCTTTCTCACGACTTGTTTGTTCTTTTCTCCGGAGTTTAATTTCCCCCTCCATCTCCCAGGAGAGAGCATGTGTAAGGCCCTGCCATGGGGCAGGGTCTCCAGGGAGAGGCAGGGCTGGGACAGCTGGCTCCCCTCTCCCCCGTCAGAGAGCCTGCCAATACCCCTCTACCCAGCCTGCCCCGACCATCTGCCTGCACCGAGCAGCTCCACCGAGCAGCTCCACCAACGCAGTGCGCCTCGGCACCCCCCCTCCCTCCCGCACGGACAGCTGGCTCCCCAACCACCATACAGGCCTGCTCCCTCCTGCTGGGGTAGGGTCCCCACAACCCATGATGCTACACGTGTCTGAGTTCAGCTCAGGAGCATTTCACCACACGTTTGCTCTCTCTTTACCCGGCCCTCTCCAGGCTCTATTTTGTTATTCTGTTGTACACCATTATCTGGGATTCAAAACTGCTGGAAACAATGTTGAATTGTTGAATTAACATATCATTAATTGCAGAGGAGAGATTTTGGTATGTAGTGTCCAGAAAAGAGGCATCCTGAGCCTGTGTCTGAAACCTTTTCTAAAAAGAAAATTGCCTTAGACTGGATCCCCCATGAACAAAAGCTTTCTGTGAGGCACAACCTCTGAGAGACAGATGTAGAAACAAAGCTTTTCTCGCAGGAAAGAAGGTACTCACAAATAATGGCCATCATAGAATTGAAGTTTCCAATGTTGAAGCATTCCCGCGCCACGTCGATGAAGAACTCGATGACCCGTGCTCTCTGCTTCTTCTTCACCGGCTGTGTGGGGACAAAGGGGAGCAATTAACCCTTTGAGCAAAGTGCGGAGGGTCGGAGGACAAGGAGACCAACAATGACATCAGAGCGCGCTCTCACCATGCAGATCTCCGTGGCCACCAGATAGCTGAGTCTGTTGAACCACTCCACGTACGTCTGCAGGCTGCTCGCCTTCTTGCGATCGCTGAAGCAACTCTGTTGGGAAGACAAATGGCCATGTCATGAAACTCCCAAAATACTTCAATAAGCTCTTTCTTAATCAAGAGCTAAGAGACAACAATTGCATTCTATTATTTGTGCAGCTTTGATGACGAGTGTTGGGCACAGTCTTTGGAAATATTTTCCCATTCCCTGAATTGACAGAGCAGGCCATTAAGACTTGGATAAGTGGACATTCCCGTTTCAATAGCAGCTACCTTGCATTCCACTCCTTTCTCCCATGCCTCTGGCTGCCCCACCCACTTTGAGTGGTCAGACTTCCTTTTGAAGGGCTCCGCCGTCCGTCATTACTTTCGGTGTCACGCCTTCCAATTACAGGCCAGTGGAGGCGGACCGGCCAAGGGGTCACAAACAGACATGGGGGTAGTGAAGTGTTTCCCGCCAAATCACTGGAGTTGGTGTTGCCTAGCAGCCAGAGCTATAAACATTTGCTTGACACAAGACCATCTAAGGAGTCCTTGGCCAGTCTGTGTAGAGTTTTTGCCAGGCTATTGTTAACAAATATGCTATTCAATGTAACTAACGGGCAGAACTGGAGCTATCAGGTCTTTGTAGTGTCTAGGCTCCACAGTCTGCCATTTCAATGCCATCTCTATATTTAGAAGGAGGAAGGACTGGAGATTTAGAAGCAAAGGGGAAATCCTGGTCATCCAGAATGTGATTACGGTTAGACAAGTTATGTTTAACTTTGCTTAACCTTTTTTAGCCTTAAGATGAATAAATAAACCATATACCACAAAAAATAGTTGCCCATTACCTCCTTAATGTTTATGGACAATGACAGCACTCAGATTTTTCCAGTGCTCGAGGCAGTAAGGGTGATTTAATTTCAGTAGAATTTTCATTCTCGATCAGTCGACCAAAGCACTCATTAGCCGAAACTGTGCAGGAACTTGCCGAGAGCCAGACTCTTATGTAACCAAAGATTGCATGCGGACAAGGTCTGTTCTGACAGAAACATATAGGCCACAATACCTTATCATTATCCAGAGGGTCTTTCTGAACAAAAGCCTGGATGAATTCCTCAGGGCCGATGTAACTTAGTCGCTCCTGAAATACACAACCAGACAATGCAATTTCACTCCCACATATGATGCAATTTGTCAATATTTTTCCCAGAATCTCAAACCTAAGGAAATGTGCTGTAAAATGTTTATTCAGACAAACAGAAGGAATAAATGACTCCATGCTTGCTGGGGGAGTGGTTGGCTGTGACACAACGAGAGCCCAGGTGTAAATCGCTGGTGGAAGCGGACAGGAAGTCCATGGCTCACTCACCAGCTCTATGTGAGTGAGCTGCTGGGCCATAGCGAAGGAGTCGTTGCAGATGCTCAGGATGTCCCTCTGGATGGACAGGGGCTTGGTCTTCAGTGCGGCCATCCTGTCTGACGCCGTGGCGTTCAGCTTGGCCAGCAGCTCCTCGTACTGGCTGAGCGTGGTCAGCTTGCGGATCAGGGCCTGCATCATCTGCTGGACGGCCTTCCGAAAAATCTGCGCCGAGCCAGACAAAGAGGAAGACCGTCAACATTTATGGCCGTCGCTGTTTACCACATTCAACACCAGGCTTGGGTCTACTGTTATATGCTGCCTGGGAAAGGCACAACGTACCAGAAAAACTAAATAATCACCCAGTGAACTTTGGACTGCTGTGTGTGCGTTTTAGGGGTGATTGTCCACGGACTGTAAAGGAGCTCCACTGAGGCTTAATGGAATGGCCGGTCATAATGGGGTCAAAGAGTGCACGCCATCTCTTCATTACTCAATGTGCTGGTGAATCACAGGACACGAGCCGACAGCCTTAGAAAACTCCAGACCTACGGTATCATAGAGATACACCCTATCTCTCCTATACTCACACCCCTATCCTGATCAATGTTCTTCATTCATTTGTACATTTGCAGAACCAAATCTGTGTGGCTTTGCATGATTGCATTCCTTAAACCAAGGAATGTAAATATACAATATACTACATATACTGTAAGATATCTGAGAGACTTGTACATTCAGCAAGCTCTAGATCTGAAGTTCAGGCGGGGTAATTTAGAAGGCCGGCTTCTCGGTGATAGATGTGCGAAGCCGGCACTAAAACTCCTTGCTATTTTCCAGAGCTGTCCGTGTGATTCTGGGGCACCTGTGAAATTGGACTGTCCCCCATCCATCAGCCAGGTACAGTGAGGACACGGACAAGGCAGACGAACATGGGCCCTATCAGTACCTCAGCGCCATAAATCCATTTCAGCACAAAGCACTTCACCTCCTATCTGCTACTGTCTAGACACTTCTTTGAGTCTTGATTAAGTCAAGTTAAGTTGTTCCAGCAGGCTAAAATACAAACACAGAGCTCTGATAATTAGGGAGTATGTAAGGGACACACATCCGAGCACATGATATGATATATTCCGTTCAGAAAGGTTTAAGTGCTGTCTGTGGAACCTGAAAACATCCTGAGAACAGGTTCATAGGGTAATCCTATTATGATGAAGTACTACTTGTTTTTGAGACGGTCGTGTGGCTGGGTTAGAGATGAAAAAGAGTATCGCCGATTGCCTCTTTAAAGTTCACCATCTGGAAAAGCACCACAGTCTGCTAGAAACAGAGGATGTGTATATTTAGAAACATTCCAGGGGGAAAAAACAACTAACTGCCATTTTCAAACCACATGCCCCTTAGTTGTTGTGACATACAGTGTTAAACAGCTCAGCTGCTGTTGTGCGTCCAAGCCCAGCCTTGGCATCAGACTGCATGCTGGGAAAAGTCAACAGCAGGGCTCGTGGGATGACCTCGTCTGGGGAGACCAGTGACCTCCCCCACTGACCATTTTCAGTCGTGTGACATCACGTCATGGCAGAGACATGGACTGCCACTGTGTAAACAGAGGCTGATGGGGACTGGTCATATCTGCACTGAGACAGAAGCACTCAGGCCTCGCAGGTCAAGCCTAGGGCACAGGTCGTCTCTGCCATAGCTGAAAAACATTATTCCTCATATAGTTCACCACTTCCATAATGACAGCCTTTAAATCCCATGGTAAGAGGAACAATGTGGTCTGGAATCCACCACAAACAGACGTTGAAGGATTTATTCTATTTAGGGCTTTTACCGTCCTGTCTAATTTCAGTCAGTACTGAGGTCAAGGAATGGCTGCCACTTTGGAGGTGTACATAAACTCACAGAAATTACTCAAATTATGCATTTATCTCTTCAAAATGGACAAACAACACAACAAACTGTGAGTTAGGTGTAGTCAACTTTGTATCTGGAGTTTGCCTTTCTGTGTGTGTGTACCATTTGTAATCCTCTTTGCAGTGATTTGGTTTTACATGATGAGTTCCGAATATTGAAAAGCACTTGTGAAAACAGCCATCATTGTCTTTATGCCGTTTCATTACAATACATAAAGGAAAGCACTGTACTTGGCCCAGTCCTCCAAGTACTGCATTTTACCAAGCGTATACTGTGCAAAGAGCATCTCTCCAGCCAGTATCTGATTTAAACAGAGGCTGTGCAGTACACAACTCCAGTAGTTCACAATGTACAGTAAACAACTAGGGCCTACTTGTGCACTGACATGACACTGGTCTCTGTGTAACTATGAATGCAGCCTTATGACCAGCAAACAGAAACCTAACTGACAAATCATCATGTGGACAGGGCTGGATTTTCACTGATGGAACTATCTGGTTTGAAATAGCCGAAAGCCATCAACTGGTCTATCTATGCGTAAACATAGTGTGAACCCACTGATGGAAATGAGAAAACTCGTTTTGGTTGGCTAGGCATGTCATGGTACAACACCCCTGATTCTCAGCGAAAATGCATTTTGCTGAATGTGAAAAAGGTCTTCATTGTTCACTTTATTCCCGTAAGTCTATGCAATGCAATGTCAACCTCACAAGACAAAATTAAGTCGAAGCCCGCCCACCCGTTTCAAAAACTTGTGTGACATAGTCTGTCCTCTAGAACCCACTCTTTGGCATTGGCTCCCTGTTCAAAATAGAGGACAGCAAATGCAAGCACATACATGTAGGAGCCAAAGGTCCACGGCTGAACATCAGGAGGAGGTCACCGAGGCTGCTTGTGTGGGTCAGAGGTCACTGATGAAATTGATCCTCAATGGATAATCAATATCAGGTTCATGTAATGCCAGATGACTCATCTAAACACAGCTAATCTTTTCATGGAAGTGGTAATCTGGACAGATGTGTGGGTGACTTCGCTCACTGACCTTCTGCCTCAATGATCACTAAACTCCCCTTTATCAATGATCGGGGTGTAGTTTCCCTTCCGTCACTATGCACTGAGAAACCACCATCGTCTGCGGGGTTGGGGGGTGCATTTGATCAAAGCAGCGAAACAACTACAATCCTCTAAAGAGAGATGCTACCATGATCCACGATATGCCAGTATGGATCGCATCTGATGGTGAAAATCTCCATGACATCTGACATTTCTTAACACACAAAAGATGAAACTTGACAGCTGAGGCCTGTGGAGCAAGGGTATGCTAAACCCATAACACACACGTCAGCACAAGTGGAACAATTCAAATGCTGTCTAAGGAAAGGCACTAGAGCTGACTAAAGCTGCTACAACCCTGAACAATACAGCTTTTCTTTTTATGCAGTCAGGCTCTCTAAAAGCTTTGTGGCTCGGAAACAGTCCCCTCCCCAGCCTCCAGTTTTTGGCAGCTCTGGTTCCTGGTTCCCTGTGTGTCACCCTTCCAAAACCATTTTAACTGTCAAACTCAGGACATTGGATCAGTTCACAGGCAACCAACACTCAGGCTTAATTAAAATGCCTGTTGTGTGTAACTGAACAATTGTGGACTGAACACATACAAGACTATCAAAAATTGCCTCTCACAAACCAGATCAGGAGTGACTGAAGAGTATGGTAGAGAGTGTCTGTTGTGCCTTTCTTTGGGGAACATGAAACCTGGGAGGCACAGAGGTCAGGCGGAAAACTGACCTCATCTCCGCAGGAGATGCGATGGGTGAGCTCCTTCAGACTGCGCATCATGCGCTCATCCCTGAAGTCGTAGGGGAACGTCTCCGTCCACTCGCTCAGCAGCTGCACCATCTTCGGGGCAATGTTCCTCAGTCTCATCTGGAGTGACAGAACAGGTTCAGACACAGATACACACACAAACACACACATTTTACACCCATGAAGGCTTTGTATATGGAAAAACTTTCAAAATATCTTTTCCTTATATTTCTATCAAAATGCAATTAGGTATCTGGATATGTGTATTTGCTTATAGCGGGGAGGTGGTCACATGAAGTCTGATGAATATCAATATGCTATGAACAGTGAACTGTGAAAGTGGACTGAAATGGTCAAGGATAGACAGACAGTTGGCATAAGTACTGAGCAGTAGACAGTGGGTATATGTACCGGGCAGTACACAGTGGGGATTAGTACAGGGCCGTACACAGTGGGGATTAGTACAGGGCCGTACACAGTGGGGATTAGTACAGGGCCGTACACAGTGGGGTTTAGTACAGGGCCGTACACAGTGGGGTTTAGTACAGGGCCGTACACAGTGGGGATTAGTACAGGGCCGTACACAGTGGGGTTTAGTACAGGGCCGTACACAGTGGGGATTAGTACAGGGCAGTACACAGTGGGGTTTAGTACAGGGCCGTACACAGTGGGGATCAGTACAGGGCCGTACACAGTGGGGATTAGTACAGGACAGGAGAGAGTAGGAGTGGGTGGGCAGCTGGGCACCTTATCTGCCTGAGGGTCGCTGAGTCTCTGGTGCTCCACGCACAGCTGGCACACTCTGGACATGAGCTCATACGGGTGCAGGAAGAGGCGGGAGCTGAGCAGGAAGGTGAAAATGTACGTTCTCTGCGAGACAGTGAAATTACACAGTGAGTATGACCACAAATCTGCCAGCACAGGTGTAGAAGTGCAAATAACATAGCAGTGATTATGTACAAAAGTATAAAAAGTGCATATATATACACTGACTGAGCACTTTATTAGGTGGTCCTGAACACCAGCTTGTTAATGCAAATATTTAATCAGCCTATCACTTGGCAGAAACTACATTTATAAAAGCATGCAGACTGTTTTTCACACCAAATGTCAGAATGGGGAAGAAATGTGATCTAAGTGACTTTGACCGCGGAATAATTGCTGCCAGTCAGGGTGGCTTGAGTATCTCAGAAACTACTCCTGGGATTTTAACGCACAACAGTCTCTAGAGTTTGCAGAGAATGGTGTGGGAAAAAAACAACATCCAGTGAGCAGCAGTTACGTGGGCAAAAATGCCTTGTCAATGAAAGAGGTCAGTGGAGAAGGGCCAGACTGATAAAAGCTGACAGGAAGGTGACAGCAAGGCAAATAACCAAACATTACAACAGTGGTATGCGGAAAAGCATCTCTGAACACACAATGTGTCAAACCTCTAAGTGGATAGGCTACAGCAGCAGAAGACCAATAAGTCTAAAGAATAAGTCTAATACATACTTATTACAGTGCTCACTGAGTGTAGTGTGTCACTACTTCCCATACTATCAAAGATTACGGCTTTTAATGATCATGCTGTACTCTGTAAGTGGTGTAAAGACATGAACTTACATCTGGGTAGTAATCCACATTGGGCACTAAGTGCTGAATGAGAGCTTCCAGGGACCCTGATACAAGGTTGTTGTCATGGTAATACAGGCCACCATAACTGTCTTCCTTTGTTTGGTAAACATTGTTGTTAAATCCGGCACTGCCAAACGCGACCGGAAATGGTGGTGTTTGCGGCATGTTTTCCTGCTGGAGAAAGATGAACAAACAAGCAAGCTTGAGTATGGCAAACAAAACACAGCTCAGCCCACTGACAGAAAAGCAAGTCCTACGACCAGCAGTCTATTAAACAAATAAAGGAACCAGACAAATACAATTCCATGTGCTTCCTGTGACTGCACAATGAAGTTTATGGGATCATAATGCATAATATGAGCCATATCACCTGTGTAACCAACTACAAAATCACGCACAAGCTTCATAATAATTCTCAAGGCTTCATAAAACCTTAATGCATAAAATAGCACAGTCCAAATGAAACTTTCAACCACAATCCCATGGGCTACTGCGAAGTGCTAGCTTACCCTTCTCGTGTAGCGGTTTAACCGCAGTAATTCTGCCCGTCTCTTCGCCCACTCACACGGGAGTTGACACAATGCACCCATTCATAGGGGACGTGATAACGGCGACCGTTTCTGACCTTCAGAACACAGGGCTATCCACGAGCGGTTACTCATCCCGTACCGCGGCTCATGCCTCCGCAGCCTCCCACGAGCCCTCCGGGACGGACAGAGCGCGCTCCAAGAGCACCCGCCCATGAAAAGGTTACGTCTGACTAAATCCGGGCTCGCCCCCTCGGCATGCAAACAACAACAGGCAGCGGTGACCGCGTCGCTCCGTGTGAGCTGCCGTTACCATTTACCCCCGGGCGCCCTCCCTCCTACCCCGCAAAAAGGCCTCTTTCTCAGGCTGATGGGTAACCTTGCGCATGGCAGCACGAGCCAAACTCCCCAGCCCCTTTCTGGCGGGTGCGTTATTAAGCGATTAGGCCCGTCCTCCGGCACGGCGCCTGCTGCAGATACGGTCCTTCGCGCCGCTGGAGCGCACAATGGAGGCATTCGCTGTCCCAGCGGGGGGCCCGGGGGCCCGGAACAATGGGGCAAGTCCACGGCCACCGCCGGCCTATTGTGGAAGCCATTTGGCAAATTACAGCGGGGCCGGGGTCGAGCGGGGAGCGCGGGCTGCTGGGAGATGGGCGAGCCGTGCTAATCCCTCCCTTTCCACAACACGCCCTCTGGAAATGTGCGTGAAGACGAGAGGTGGCCCGTGTGTCACGCTGGCACCCTCCGCCTCTTTACCGCCGTGTGGGCCCCTGTACCGCCGTGGCGACCGGAGCAGCGGTGCGGAGGAAAAACTACGGCAAGAGAGCGGCTTTCCTCACGAGAAACTTTGTTGACGTGAAAGGTTCCGTGATCAACACGAGAAGCACAAAGGCGCTCAAATTAATGCACATTATGCCCTTTTCAAGGCAGTTTATAAATAGGCTTGCGATGTCAAATAAAAGAGAAGGTCCGATAGGCACAATTTGTCAGCTACAGAGCTTTTCATAAAAATAAAAGAAATACTTCTTCCAAGCGTGTGCTTAATCCTAGAAATTAGTAAAACAATGTTTCCCGTCAGAACAACCTAGAATTTATACATATTGGCTCCAGATGACAAATTTATAAACAAATGTGTCCAATACATGCTGAAGGTAGTTTCCCTCCATTGTCTGGCAAAAAGTCTCACTTAAATGACTTATAAGTCAATGAATGCTGTGTGTGCTTCGCTAAAGGCATACCTACAAAGGAGAGTTTAATATCCCTGCAATACAATCAGATTTTATCATGTCGTATGATAACAATATAATAATGAAAATGTGACTAATACATGCAATGGCATAATATCACATGTAATGGATGACATAATATGGACAGTATGTATGGGCTGGGAAGGGAAGTGCTGCAAACGGACTTGTAAAAGATAACTTGAGCCAATACATGATGTGGAAGCTTCACTCCTGGGACGTTCTCTGAGCATGTGGAAAACCGAGTCAATCCTGGACGAATAGCTGACAAGTTGAGTTGCAGTCAGATAACCATGGCCACGGCAAATAGTAATGCAATGCATAATACAGCGGAACATTTCCACTGTATCCATCGCCAAAAGGCATAGCATATTGCAGGGATATTGTAAAATCCAAAATGAGAACTGTGTCACAAAATCTTAACTGATCAGAGTTACACCAGAAAAAAACATGTATTCAGTATGGCTCGTCTTATTGTGCACCTGAAAAAAGTATACTATAATATATCTATTTTTTTATATTACTAGCTTGGGTGGGATTCACTTTATAGAGCATAAATTAAACTGTCGGCTTCCCTGCCAAATACGTGCTGACCACTACCCAAGAGAGTAAGAGAAGCAAAAACAAAACAAAAAATAGAAAGATCAATCCCATAGTTTTTATCTGCTCCTGTCAGTCAGAGTCTTGGGCACGGGAACGTGTTAAGTACTGGCCCTGATTTATACCACTTCAACTCCGCACTATTTCTTCACCCGTCTGCAACTTGAAGCGTCCCTAACCGGATAGATGCATGATACATCCCGTGGTTTTAATGGGTGCATTTTTTTAAAAGCTAAAAGAAAAACAAACCACAAACATAGCAAGCCAACTGAAATAACCAATTTCACAACTGATCCGAGCCATAAACAACAGACACGTCACCCCACTACTCAGCGGCGCATTCCTCTCCACAATACAGAAGGTAGAAATTCAGACACCAGGGAAGCGCTAATTCTCACGCCCGAGTAAACACTCTCCAATGAGAAAACCCCCAAAAAATCACAACACCATGTTCTGTTGTGTGATTTGAATAGGCGAGTAGGCGAGAACCCAATGTTCATAAAGTAAGCTAACCTGGACATAATATCAAATTAATCAGAGAAAACTAGATTCTTATGAATTAGCCATTGTCATTGTTATTGCGGGTAGCGCAACGGAGCCAACAAGACAAGCAGGATATTTAAATGTTCCAAGATCAGATGTGAACACCTGGGAAAAGAATGTTTAGCCTACTTTAGCCACATGCTTTAAGTGTGAAAATAATTTAGTGTTTGTTTAGATTGCCCAATTCTGTCACTTAAAACGTTCTGTAGTTTCGGACTGCATTTTGTCAAAACGCAAATAGCTTTAGCTTAAATTTACAATTAAAATGTTCTTTCTTCCATAAGAACTGTGCGCACTCAATTGATTGTAATATGATTATGTTTTGTGTAGCACTACTAACTTCCAAAGGTGGCAAGACCGATACACAAAAGCTTTATGAATCACAATCCTGGGCTTGACACACACGTGCACTGTACCGCACCGCAAGAAATCTTACAATAAATGAGTTATGCTATTCAAAAATATGGGTAACAATAAACCCGTATTTTAAGATTAAGACTAAGGCGGTGAGCACATCATATACAATTCTAAATTAGATAAGAATGTGAAATAGACTATATTCTCAACATCATTCCAAATAAAAAAAATTAAAAAAACGGAAATCTCGATAACTTACCACAAAATGAACTGGACTGTAGATTTAAGGATCCTTTAGAGACGCAGAAATCAGCAGAAACAAGGGAGGATCCTCGGGAACATATCTGAATCGTATACCCAAGTCTTTTACCTAATCAATTAAACAACCGAATTTTGGAGGAAAACACAGCTGCCTACTGACTTATCTCTCTTTGGATGGTCCGTCAAAGATCAGCACATAGTTATCACAATACGTATCGCAGATGGTTTAATTGCGCTTGGATCGCTGCAGAATATCCACACAAGACGATTTCGTCCGCTCACTGAATAAGCCGAGACAGTCCCACAAAAACAAGAGTGTTCAAATGTATTAGTCATAAAGCCGGGAAACGCAGCGTTCTCATACGCTTAGAGGCATTTAACTACAAGTGCAGTATCCAATCACAGCGACGAACAAACAAATCGAAACGCCAGAGCGATCCTATTGCTTCATTTCCCACAAACCAGCTCGAGCAAAGCGACTAATTAAGTCGGTCTGAATTCGCGATTGCAGACTGTTCACGGAAGCTTACAAATATACAAAATTACTGTATTTTTCATCTGGTAACTCAATCGAAGAAATGTTGATCATGTAAGGCTTTCCTAATGTGATTTTATTTTAAATTCCTGAATTTATTCGATATCGATATAAAAAATAAGGGACAGGGGTCAGTCCAGTTTCCCTGTCCTGGACCAGCACGTTGGGATCAGTCAGACAGTCTTGGCACCAGTCCTGGTATGCTATATAGACCAAATTCATTGCCGACAGGCGTTTGATATTTGGCAAGATATTGCTTTGCACGTTGTACATTTAAATAAAACCATGGCCTTTTATATTTCAGCCTGTGTAGTAGTGTTCTTATCTGAAGTAAAATTACCACGTAGCATCCTTCTATATTAGGAAGGTGATTATACTTACATCACAGAATGTGGATTTTTGTGACAGGCTGCAAACCTGACTGAATCTGTGTTGAATCTATCCTTACAGCCAATTATTAATTGTTTGTAAATTATGTTGTTTGTAGTTGGTCTTTTAAAGATCTTAAGATAATATTAACTTTCAACTAAAATATGCTAGGGCCAGCATTTTTCAAATTCATCTCATGAAACCAGTAAAGCAGTCAAACCTGTTTAGGATTCAAATTTAAAAGCATGGTAACAGCCGCCTCCACTTGGTCAAAGGTCATTATCTTCTTCTGAACAGTGGATAAAGTACTGCACATTAGCATTTACAGTTTATACCCACCATTCTATTCTATTATGGCTACATTTATGAAAATCATGACTCACTACATCAAAACATTTGAGTTATTTTAGAGTATGCAGTAGCTGACTTGTCTTCACTTGAATTGCTGCTACTCAAACACATTAGTTCTTCACACCATTGTTTCCTAAAAAAAGGCTAACCTCTCAGCAAGTCACTCTTGTTATTCAATGAGAAAGTATTCATCAACACCTACATTTAACAACTGAAAAGACCTGCCCTCGTGATTGCTTCCTGACCACTTGAGCATGGTAACAGGTATTCACACCTACGTGTTAAACACACAGCTCAGGTCGTTTTCAGGTAGCAGCTGGAGATAGCAGCAGGGGCATTGCCACACAGCATGAGCTCACAGCCACGCTTAGCAACTCCTATGACCCGACATTTCAAAATAACACAGCATCTTCATTGCATAGCATCTGCAAAATGTATCCGCTCACTAAGTTCATAAAACACAAAGTATTTCAATGTATGACACCCAAAGTAGAGATCAAAGTTCAGTATAGTGTGCGTGTACATATTCTTACTTCTACAGGATATTATAGATGAAGGTCATATATTAGGGTATATACTTTGCAGAGGCTACATAGGGTAACTGCTGGACAGATCTGCAAAAGTATTTCACCAAACGTTCAGTATCTTTATGCCATTATTAAGGGGAATTACAAGAAGGACTAGATCAAAAAAGATGTACAAATATTAATCCCTGAACGTGAATATGGGGCTTTTAGAAGATTGCCAAAGAGAGACTTGACTCCTTCTGCTAGCAATGTCAGAGCTATGTACTTTTGATCCCTTGAGCTGGGATGTAATGGGGTATTTGGGATTCGGATATGTGGCAGAGGGGGGTAGGGGGGTAGTGGGGAGTGTGAGCTCTTTAAGCTGGGGGTGGGGAGGTTAAGCACTCACCGGGGCCTCAAGCACCATGCTGGTCTTCTCCCTGCCCCCTAGTTCAATAGACTGTGCTCCCCAGACAGCAATAATCTTCATCCTCTTAACTATCGCAGGTTTGGTGCAAAGGCCTCAAAGAACCAATAGTCAAAAAATTTTCCTCATCATTCTCCATGGACATTGTGTTCATAATGCTTTGCAAAAAAAAATGTTCCCTCTTCTGTTAAATCAGTAACTCAAAGGTGTAATTAATTATAAATAAACAAATAAATAAATAAACATGCACATGGAGTGCTCCGGTCGGGTGAGGCAGCATTAATCAGCTATTCCACTGGGCAGCTGAAGCCCATCATTGCCCATCACAATTACACAGGATGAGAGAGAGCAGACACTGCACATAAGTGACCCTCTCAGTGCCACAGCCCTAGAGCTGCTCTGACCCACAACGCATTGTCTCGTGATCAATCTGTGGTCATGACATGTGCACACATTCATCACAGGAACATAACTAACATATCCTACAAGACAAATTGCAGTGCAGCCAAGAAGCATTCAATCACTGGGGCAAAATGTGGATTTTTAACAGGAGCTTACCCCATTATAGACTTCTGAGCAGAAATATACAGTCTAATATTTAGCTGATAAGGTGTGTGCTAAAGAATATATACAGTGGTGTGCAAAAATGTGGGCACCCCTTGTCAAAAAACCTTTTACAATTAATATCCAAGTGAACAGAAGCAAACCTGACCTCTAAATGCTACAACGTTAAACATGACACATTACATTTTCTTACATTTGTCAGCAAGATTACTTTTTATTGAATTGTTTTGCAGGTTCAAAATAATTAAAAAAAGAAAAGGCCCTGAGCCAGTAAGTACTTTTTAACTCCTCGGGCAACTATAACAGCTTGTAAACGCTTCCTGTGAGCCAGAGTCTTTCAATTCTCGCTTTTAGAATTTTTCCCCATTCTTCCTGGCAGAACACCTCTAGCTCAGAAATATTATTCGGCCTCCTAGCATGTATGGCATGTTTGAGATCTTTCCACAGAGTAATATTAAAGTCTGGGGACTATGGTGGCCATTCCAAAACCTTCAGCATTTCTCACCAGGTCTCAGGCCAGTCTATCTGAACTCTTTATTGGTCTTCCAGACCCGATCACGTACATTGTAACAGACTTTTAAACCAGGAGTGTCCAAATCTTTGCACCCCACTGTATTGATGTCAAATATATACACTTGATCCTACCATGTTTGAGTATAAGTTAGAGCGACTATGTGCATCATTAGATCATCCCCTACATTCACTCTGAATTGAATCCTAGTGGATAGTAATGAAATAATGGAGTTTCATAAGATGTTGACTGCAATTTAGTTAATACTTGGAGAAGCACAAGGGGGGAAGCCCATTAAGAACAGTAGGCTGCTGCCATTCCGCTGTCTTTAGCCGAGTGGGCATGCAGAACACCGAGTGTGTATTTAAGTGACATGATTTGCAGTGGCAAAACCAGGTCAGTGAGCACAAAGGAGAAGAACCCATAACATGTCGAAGCTGATTATGTCACTGCACCTAGAGGTAGAAAGAAGTAAGACACTGGGTATCTGCCACCACAGAGAGGGTCAAATATTTTCTTCATATCATCTTTTATTTCTCTGTCATCAAAACACACAACTAATCTGCTAATCTGGGATTTGGTGTGCGCTTGCATGTGTACACATGTGCATATGTGTGTGCGTGCCTGTGTGTGTTTGTAGGATCTTCACCTGTCATTCTCTCTTTAGTCACAGCAGTAAAAGCTTATTTTCTCCAAGCGCAAGCAAATTATGCTCTGATAAAGCTATCACCTTTTTTAAACTGCAACCACTCCACTTTACTTTAAAGGCGGCCACAGCTAGGTTTACCTTCATTTTTATAAGCAAACAAATATTAATTTGAAAAAAGGATCCCAGCATTAGTTCATGCAAGCATCAATCAATTATCTTGGGCCATCTTTGCTTTTGTCTCATGTGCAGTAAATATCTGGGACATAAATTAACTTTGTGTGACTGCTTAGAGTAAAGGTTCATCTTCACTGATGGGAATCAGGGTATTGGCTTTCACGATCAATACTAACACGTGTTATCCACTCTCAAGAATCTATTTGCAGCAGTCTGTTTTTGTCATGTGAAACTGACAATATGCACAATGTTCTGAGTTCTCCTTTACCGTCACTGATGCTGATCCCATGCACAGCGCTCTGTATGCAATATGTGAGTTGGTGCGCTAACCATCAATCAGGCCATGTGCATGGTAGCTCCCAATGGCGGACTCCCACAGAAGCATTGTGGCTACATGGCTATGCACTCACTGATCCTCAGGCTCTCTGAATCAGCCTTAACCACGCAGCTAGCGTGGGGTCCAAATCCCTTTTTCTTCCTCTCCCTTGCTGCAAGCATGATGAACAGAAACCTTGTCCACGTAATGTGGTGTAAAGTGAACTCTTCACTTCTGCCTGTATCCAAGTCGTCAACATGTGATACACGTGATTCTTGTTAAACACACTCGCTAACACAATCTACTAGCAGCAGTGCCCGGGAAGCTGAATGAAGCTCTCTCAACTGATAAAAGGACTCCGAGTTCATCTTGAGTCTATTTTAAACATTCTAACTAGATATGGCCAATTCTCAATAGAACAAACCTGAATGGAAATTAACTTAAAAATCCTGTGACACCAATTATGAAATTTGTATAATTCTAAGAGCAAGAAAATATCTTGGGTCTGATAGGTCATTATCAGAATGAATGGAAGTCAATTCCTGCGTGCAGTTCCACACAGTGAATGCTTAGGCTGTAAAGTTGGGTTACATAAACCCGAGTGACAGATTACATCTCTGCTGCTGAAGCAGGTCAATGTGGTCAGATGCTAATTTGCCTACTGCTTTTTGTTGAGCTCTGATAATAAATGTATATATTATATAAGATGCATGGGATTGCCATGTGCGCTTTAAAAGCAAAAGCTACCAGGGTGAATGACTCATGAATGTTCTGTGAATAACGACATTTCCGAGAACGTTTGAGTCAGATGCAGTGGTCCCAAGGTGAACCGTATTAATGGCATCTGGCTCAGTCTTTGGCATCAAACCTCAAACCAAGTCAAGAATTTTAAATGTGAGCGAGCTCACGGCAGAGTCGGGGACTCCCTCTGTTGGATTTGAAAGGGTCTTGGTTTAAGTCTGAGGAATGTGGCTTGTGGAAACATCCATTAGTGATTGAAGGGAGGCCAGACCACCCCTCTACTGCAGGGATAGTTCTAGCAATCTGATACCCGCCACACGCATGGAGGTCTGTTCCCTGCATTGCTTCCCCCATTGCAGCTAATCACAACTGTATCAATCTCAGCACTGTTAAACTGAACTCAACGGACAAAATATAGGCACTGCAAATTCATTCAACTGGACTATCCAGCTCTTGACTTCTAACAAAGTTTTCATGTTTCTAACAAAATAAATATATGTGTGTAGAGCATATCCTTTATTACACATTAAAAGTCATAGAAGAACATGTCCACTTGTGGATTGTGACTTTAAATATTCAATAAAACAACAACTTAAAGCAACAACACAAACATAGTATGTAAAACTAATTTTTTATTATTCTATTTCAGTAAAGAAAATGTGTCGATTGCTTTAAACATAATTGGAGGTTTTACAAATTGTAACTTTAGTCACTGCTATTGAGCCAGCGCAGAGCTGTACAATCTCCTGTAGGATAATTAGAGGAAGTGTGGCGTTATCAGTGTGGCAAGCCTGCAGTTTGACAACATTCAGAGTGTTTTGAAGGTCTTCCAGATCCTACTGTTGTGTGCTTGAGTGTTTGCCCATTGCTGTCTTTCAGCGCTGATCTGTTAATAGGTTCTGACAGCAAATATTTGCAGAAACTAATGTTGCTGCTTGTTGACATAGCAGCTATATTTGAAGTGGTATACCCAAAGTTGTTATAGAATTGCAATGCATTAAAACAAACAAACAAACAAACAAAGTGAATAACATTTCATATATAATATTATATTACTATATTTCATAGCCAATTTCAATAAATAGGATGACAATACTGTTTTGTTGTTTGTGTAAAAACACACGGTTAGTGTAGCCTGAGGGAATACAATGCATGTTGGACCGAAGACAAGGCCCAAAGACAATGCACTCTGTATCACAGAGAAAGTCATGTGGGTTCAGCATGTTTTCCGAAGCTCCTTGCAGGTGTATAGTATGGAGGGTTGCCAGGGTGCTCTGGGACAAACAGGACACCGAGACAGGCAGCAGAAGCTGCCTCCTCCAAGCTCCAGTCAGGAAGCAGACAGGGAAAGTGGTGGTGACACAGAGCAGGGCCGCAGATGGATTAGGCCGCACTCAGCGCTCATCCTCTGATGTTGATAGCACGGCTGCACGATCACTTCACTGCAGGACGAGAGCAGGAAGGCATCTGGGCCAGCCTTTATATGAGCAAGACAATTAGTTTACAGTGTGTGGACACCTACAGAAATTGACAATGAACCTCCCCAGTGACTGGCTGCAGCTACAGAATAGGATTATTGGCTCCACGGAGGTGGTATGGAAAATAATATTGTTATTACAAGTGTGTTGTTTCATTGTTGCCCAGTTATTGGGTGTAGCTTGGGTTCTGCAGCCAACTCAGCCAACTCTGCCTCCATCTTTTGGGGGGAAGTGGGGGGTAAGCAAGTGTTTAGCATGGGCCACCACTTTTATACAGTAAATCAAGTCTCTGTGGGGGGTGTGAGCCTTTTGCATGTGTGTGAATGTTGGGAGTGGCACAACGCTGGGGGCCATTATTTCAATTTGAATGGGAGAGCTTGAAGCTTGAATGAAAAAAGTAGTAAAAAAAGGCTAGGGGGGGGAAAGCCCATATAAAAGACATGGCATGTACATCGATACAGTTAAACAAATTAAGCCAGTTGGGTTTTGACTTCCTGATAAATTGATCCATAACTGTTCAAGTGCTGACCATGTGTAACCATTGTAATTAGACATGTACAAATAGATATGCGGTCATCCAGTTCATTACTTTGAGCTCATGGTATGTATAATTGATCACCCTATGCTGGCTAGACTTTGTGGTTCATTGTTGCACATTCTGTTTTAAAATGTGCTACAGCACAGTGGGACATAAGGGTGCAAGGCCCTGTCTGCGAATGGCCCTGTGGTGGGAATGGCACAAACACAATTAGCCCCAGCAGCTGGGAAACAGGGGAGGTCTAGGAAGCGGAGGAAACTGCAGGGTAACACCCAGACAGGCACTTTAGTTCCCGTCCCCCAGCCTTGGGAAAGGCGCAGGACAACAATGAGTGCGTCACCACACATGTCACAACAAGGAGGTGGGGGGGAGCGGGCCACCTGAGGAACAGGCTGTTTTTGGACTGGCCATTGTTTATTTACATGAGTCTAATCTTCGTCACCCTATAGGGTCCGCATCTCTCACATATCTCACAGGGGTAGAACAGGTTTGTTCCTTGAGTGAGGTCATTATTGTTTTCCCCTTTTACCGGAAAATCCATCAAAGATCTGATCTGTCATGTGAAAAACATGCCCCCTATTATTTACACACCACACTGTGAGAATGTGAGATATTTTACTTTTTAATCATGCTTACGAGCATAAATCTGACTCTGAGAAAGTGAGATCTTTCATCTTACTGCATACAAATAAAGCTTGTCAAGTGCTTTATTGTTATTGCCAGTATGCAATCAGCAAAGATGCAGTAGTTATTCCCTTGATAATTTTCAATCATATACCAACTGAAAATCATACACATATATTTATTGTTTGTACGCTACTTTATATGAAAAATATTTATCATTCTAAAGCCTTTCCCCCCTATTAAGGTACAGCCTTTTATATACAGTATTACACATACACACACACGCACACACACGCACACATACATATGTGCACATTCACACACACACACACACACACACACACACACACACACACAGTATATAGCAAATATAGTTTAATGATAGAAGGATGGATCATATTTTGCACAAAATCTGAATATTTCACCATGCTGAGGAACATTATTCTTGGCACCTAGCTGTCCATAAAAACACGATTGTGTAATATATTTTTTAGACATAAAAACTGATGTAAGTGGTGAAAAAAACACATATAAAAAAGAACAATAAAAGAACATTCGCATCTCTGGAGATATTACATAAGAGATTCAGATGACTCCTACTCTGAGTTCAGCTTTTTGTTTTGGCTCCCACAAGAAAGTCTGAGTCACACTGAGATGGATTTGCATCTTCTTAATTCATTCATCACAGTAGCAAGTTTAACATCTAGTGATGAACCGGCCTGGGAGTTTTGCCTGTGGCTCATTTAATCTCTTACCCCTGTCCTATCACTCTCAGCATTGGTTTTAGTCCATTTGCAGTTATTGCTCTTTAAGCCCGCAAACATACTGTCCTCAGAACATGCTTTCAGTTATAGCATCTGCCCTGAGAGAGAGAGAAAAATGAAGCATGTAAACACAGAACTTGTCAAGTGTCAAATTTTGTCGTACTTCCTCACAAATAACAGAAAGACCACGAGAGAAAAAGTGAGAGCAAGAAAGAGAGTGAGAGCGAGAGGGAGAGAGAAAGAGATAGACATCACATTAATTATTACATCACATCTCTTATGTAACAGTGTCCTGCCGGTCAACAGGATGCGATTGACATTTCATGACACATTGGTTTCATTTTACCAAGCAAAAGTGTTATCTTATACTTGGATTAGTCCTGCCACTGTCTACCATTTGCAACTTTGGCAAATGGCCACAGCTGACGCACACAAATAATATAAAATAAACACAATAAGATAATATAATTCTAGATGATGCTGTTTGGAATGGAAGCAATCCTAGTTCAAACTTGAAAGAATGAAAGAGCTGGAAATGAAGGTTCCCACTGTGCAGAAAAGAATAAGCCTACATTTATTCTGTGGGGTCAAAACCGCTGGTCTTACAGTGACCTGCGTTTGAAACTGAGCTCTTCAAATGTGAAACTTGATGAAGGAAAAGATGGTTTTCTTCCATGAAGCTGGTGTACGCTGTTTTGGTTGCTGAGTTAAAAAAGCAGGAAGCCAAAGGAAGTTCAGCCAGGTTAACACAGCAAAGTGTGGGTTGATGGTTCCACTTATGCAAAGCAAACAGCTCAACTTTATTATTGTTTTGGTTTTCTGGAAATTTATGTTTACAGAAAATAATGAGTTGTCGTGCCACTCTGCTATTTTTTTTATATATATATTTTATTCCTTTAGCCACAGCATGCACGGTTTGCATCGAGTCAGCCTTTTTCATAGGAGCAGTAGCATACTCCCTTTTTGCACTGCAATGCCTGATATCATTATGTTTAAAAAGGGATAGAAGGTTAACAATGTGATATATTCATTCATTCATTCATTCATTCATTATCCTAACCCGCTTATCCTGAACAGGGTCGCAGGGGGGCTGGAGCCTATCCCAGCATACATTGGGTGAAAGGCAGGAATACACCCTGGACAGGTCACCAGTCCATCACAGGGCACACACACACCATTCACTCACACACTCATACCGATGGGCAATTTAGACTCTCCAATCAGCCTAACCTGCATGTCTTTAGACTGTGGGAGGAAACCGGAGTACCCGGAGGAAACCCACACGAACACGGGGAAAACAGGCAAACTCCGCACAGAGAGGCCCTGTCCAACGGGGATTCGAACCCAGGACCTCCTTGCTGTGAGGCGGCAGTGCTACCCACTGCACCATCCATGCCGCCCCAATGTGATCTAATTAATATTAATGTGTTCAGCATATTTTGGAATATGTGTTCAAACACAGTAAAGAGGACATTATTTCTATTATTTAGAAAAATAATAATCTTGAAATGTTATTCCACAATCTGAGAAAAATATTCCAGTATTCATGCTTCTAAATGAAAAATTTGCATGCTTTCATGATAAATTTACAAAGTTCAATATTTTGTTCCAATATTTATTTCCTGAGCTAGAAGTTGAGGAAATAATCTTTTAGAATCTTAATCTTTTAGAATTTTAGATGTCTAAAACACAAAATTATTATCAATGTTTGGCCATACCTCCCTTTAGATGCCCTGAACTTTGAAGGGAAATGAACTGAGATGCAAGTGGAACTTATATTGCAGTGTGTAAAAAACGAGAAAAGGGTCGTTTTAAAGTAGTTAAATATACATGTCATATCGTTTTAAGTCAAAGCAGGGTAGGTCAAGGTTAAATTACACTGTATGCTGTACCTGAAATGCCTAAATTTTCAAGGTGGTACTTATTCTTGTTTTTGTTTATGGCATGTCAGTATAAATTAGGTTGACGAGACAGCCACCTTTTCCCAGACAAAGTGAAAAAATCTGTCCAGGTGGAATTTCTAAATCTCTAAAATGTCTGGTTAGCGTTCACTCATTCCTTAGACCATTTATAAACAAACAAATTGACTTTTATCCTGAAAAAACCCACCTCCAGTCGCTTTTTTTTTTAAACACACTACATGGTCACACAAGCATAAATCCAACATTTTGAAATGCTACAAAATATTCCCTAAATAGTTTATTTGATTTCAGAATAAGCCATATATACATAATTACAACTTTATGCAAGTAACATCTTGGCCATTGACTTCTTCAATGAGTTTGCATTCATTCATTATCCTAACCCGCTTATCCTGAACAGGGTCGCAGGGGGGCTGGAACCTATCCCAGCATACATTGGGCGAAAGGCAGGAATACACCCTGGACAGGTCACCAGTTCACTCACTCACACACTCATACCTATAGGCAATTTAGACTCTCCAATCAGTATAACCTGCATGTCTGGTTACATATTATTGAGTTTTTTACAGGCTACTGTATCCTACTATGCAACTGGTAATTGAAACTTAGGAAGCTATTTTGTTGCTTTAAATTGGCTGGCCACATTTAAGACTTTTAATTGGCCACAGGAATATTTGTGGGCTCAGCACAAAATAACGCTTATTATAGGGGTATTTCTTCAACACAGGATGTTGACTTTGATGATGGTGAAGCTGATAAGCTTGTCCCAATTGTGTGCTTTGCTCCACATACTTCCGCTGGAGTGGAGGAGTGGTAGTGGGGGAGTAGAGTAAAGGAGGGTGGAGTGAAAAATAATGGGATGCATCCAAGATGTCTTTTCCCTTTACCTATGCTGATTAGTAACCACCTCTGTACATGCCTGCACCTGTGCTTATTGGGAACCTCCTGAAGCTTATATATTCATCCCTTCTCTCCACACCCTGGACAGTCACTTTGCTATAGTCAGTGTGGTAGGGGAACTAGGGTTCCCTGGTACTTTTAATATCTTTTTTTAATGTATTTATTTTATTTAACATTGTATTTTGTTGCTTTAGTGGACTTTCTCTGTATTTGTGTTTCTGTGGCATTTCTTAGGCGACAGCTATTGCATTCATGGCTAACTGCGGGTTGGGGATTTTGGAGCCATATGAATACCAATATAGTTTCGTTTTAAAACTTTTTGATGCCGTCTTCCATGTTATCAGAATAAGACTTCGGAATAAGAAAGCTTTTAGCTGGGTTCCGATCACATCAATGACCCCTCGGTGCTCTTTCCTGTGACTGTCCCCACATGTCACTCCTCGACTTGGGTATTGCTCTCAGGAAAGCCTCAGGCCTTGACCTTCCTCATCCGTCAGCATTGGGCCCTCTCTGTGTTGAGCTGTTGGGTGTGAGGGCTGACCTGCTCACCTTTTCTGTCTCAAGGGTAACAGTGCGTGCAATCCAACCCCTAACCGCCTCAGTTGTCTCTCTCTCTCTCTCTCTCTCTCTCTCTCTCTCTCTCACTCGTACACACACACAAACACACACAAGTGACCAGTGCTTATCCTAAAAAATAAAATAAAAAACTCCTAATAGAGGGACCCTGAACATCATTTTGGATTGTCAGTGTTAAAGGATTATGTTGATATATGACGATATAGATTTTGTGTAATTTATTTTCTTGCTCTGTCAGTAGTTGAGTGAAAGCTTTCTGGACAACCAAATCCTTTAGCGACATAATTTGAATTGTTATGTAAATGTAAATATCTGCAGTCATCTTCATACGATGAATCTCTATGATAACTGATGGTAAGGCTGTGGGTTCAGACGCTCTGGATATGACCCTCACCTCCCTAGAGTCCCTGTACCATTACACTGACACTGGAGAAAGGCCCATCTCCTCAGAAATCATTTAATCCAAGATTAGTTTCAGAAATTGTGATTCTCCAGCACTGTGTGCACTGAGGTCTGGATTCCACACTGATGAGGCCTGGACCTCCACTGCAAGGTTAAAGGCTTTGTTAAACCCAGAAATCTCTGTGCAAAGTGACATGCGCACACACGCACACACGCACACACACGTGCACACACACACACACACAGACCTTGGAGGGAGGACAAAGGGCACGTTGTGACTTGTGTGGCTGCTGTTCTTGTGCTCAGAGATGTTGTGTTCTGTGACCTCTAACCCTACCCCCCATATGATGTCTTAGCATCCCAGCAGCTGGGATTTAACCTCATTTTCAGGGCTTCCAGACTCTTTAAAAATAATAATGGGGGTGGGGGGGGTACGCTTGCTCACCCCAAAAACATGAAGAGCATTTATCCCCTAAGGCTTATTTTTCTTCCTCTAAACCAGGTCATTCATTATTTGTCTTTAAACCTTTATCTCTGCATTAGAGATACCACCGCACTGGCTTTTCTGATGGATTTTATTCATCATAAGGAAGCCTTTCCTCAATAAAGATTTAAAGAATAAATTAAATTTTCATTAAATAATAAAGTTGTATTATTACACATCAACGGATGAGCAAGATTGAATCACATTGCTGTGTAATCATGAAATGAGCAGCCTAAAAGCGTCCATTATGCAAATGAAGAATAGTCTACTAATTGCATACTTTAAGTGCAGTTCTCTCCAAAAATAAAATCCCAGAAACATGCTTCAGGTTTCTTATTCTGCCACAGATTAATACTCCAATACAATGCGGTAGCATTTATTATCACTCTGTTCTGGCACCAGGGAGAGGTTCCAGAGGTTGTGTTCCAGAAAGTTCTGAGGCTGGAATGTCCAGAGGAGCAGACACCCACAGGTTCAGTGCTCTGCTGACAGATTCTGTTTGACAGATGATTGTGTTGCCCTTATCGACTGAGAGCTTATCGTCTTACAGCACAAACAGGCAACCCCTCAGATCAGCTGCATGCTGATGTCTGTGCCACTGATAATGGATTCTGTCTGACAAATTACCATATATTAAATGGCAAAAGTATACATGGAATGCTCTGATATTTAAAAAGCTGTTTTTAAATATGGCAATGAGCGACTGTTCCATATTAAAGATGCTTCAATATTATGAGGAGGATACTGGAGTGATACAAAATTCAAAGGTTCTTCAAATAGTTCAGATGGAGGTGTTAAAACGGGGTATGATGAGTTGACAACTAATATCTTAGAAACCTCCACTAATGGCCTCCTTATGCACTCATGCACATGCCAGCACTTTCAGTTGCCATGCATTATGCACAAGTAACAGAAATATCTTTGGCCTGCAGACTTTACCCTCCTGTCATTGAGGGAAGGCACCGGACTATCTTATTAGGAGTGGTCTACTTAAAAGATCCTGGCTAATCAACATTATTTTTTTAAGAGAAACACTCTCTAATGCAGTCCTGAATCCTGCAAGTGCCAGACTGTATTCTTCCCACTGCAGTGAGCTATGTGGCAAACTAAATGGAAAGTCTCTTAGTCACAAGTAAGTCATGATAGATTAAGTTGCCTAATTTAATGGGATCTAATCTGATCTAATCTTATTTTAGCAAGGCAAACACAGCCCCCAATGTGGCCAGAGAGCAAACAAAGGCTTTAAGAAGCAGTTCTCGGGGGCCCTGAGTGGCACAGTCAGAATGTGCACTCTCTCCAAGGCTGGCCAGGAATAAGCCATTTTTATCACTACAACTGCAGAGTCCTGCCAGGAGTGTGTGGTGTGCAAGTCAACCAGATCTTGAGTTGCTGTGGTATTCGTTTCTTCCAGCGATGTAGCAGGTACGCACAGGTTTAGAGTTGTTGTCAATGAGAGACGTGCCTTTCCTCTAGCTATGCTGGCTATGGAGTGTACCGTTTGGCCCGTGTTAATAAAGGAGAAGGCTTGAAGGCAGGGGCTTTGAAGCAGAGCATAGCTTCAGCTGCAGCGATCCATGTGCAGATATAGTGCAGGTGGCTGAGTGATAAGTCTGGAGGCACAACCGCTGATTCAAAAGAAGTAGAAGGGATTTTTTAAAATGCTTATTCACTATCATTAAAGAAAGCTCCCCCTTTTCTGCCTGTGCCTGTTGCCTCTTTAACCTGACCATTCTCTGTCCTCTTTATTCTACCTACTGTGATGACTGTGTAAAACAAAGGGTACTGACAGAAACCATTATTGCATCAAAATGATTTTTCTTAATGAGAAATATTCAGTTAATATCCGCACTGTCTTCTGTGAGACCTCACAATGTATTTTCAATATTTGCCAATATTCAGGCCTTGTAGCAGCATGGTTGCTCATTCACCTGAATGATTTATTTATACTTAGAGATGAATGGTTTGGAAACAAATGGAACTAGAGACATGTATGCATTGGTATGAACTCCAATAGACTCATCCCTATTGATCCGGCCACTGAGGAGACTATCAAGAGTCTCTTTACCATCAAAAACCATAAACCTCTTGGGAGTTGACAGAATGGTGCTATCGGCTTAAAAAGGTATTTTTCAAAAAGCACATTTAAACTACTTCAAAGAAATGGTGTATAGTATTTCATGTGTAACACAGACAGGTAGCCATTTAACTAAGGCCAGCTGGTCCCCCTCATTCAAAACAGTAGTGCCTTTAAAAAGATTTACTTACTTAAAGAGATCTTAATATCAGTACTCTAAGCCTTCTGTGGCTCAACTTTCTTCACAAAATGTATTGCATGATGGGATAGGTGGACAGGTGGTCTTGTAGGTCAAAGGAATGCAGCTCTTGATGAGTATTAGGAGATGGTTTTGATATTCTACTAGCTCACTGTGGGCACCACTTGGTCCCTTGAATCAAAGATGAAAGTTATGTGATGCTTGATGAGAAAATAAATTAATCTTTTGATAATTACATCAAAACTAAAAGTTAAAAGGGTCAAATGTCGAATACTAAATATAGCATATTTGTTTTGTTCATTCAAAAACCTTGAATTATACTTTATTAATCATTTTACATTATAGTAATTAATCAGAAGCTTTTAATCCAAAGTGATTTACAAGTTTTTTAAATTTATTATTTGAATAAAAGTTGCACTCAAATACTTGTAAAATGATTTAATGCGACATAATGGATTAGCCGCAAATGGTGTTAAAGCTGGCGGCGGAGCATTTGAGAGATGGCTGTCATGTTGACATAATTAGACGTGGGCTGGAGCAGATGGCGGGGGTGGGTGCGAATGGGCTGTGAAGTGCTCTGGGTTTAATGGGTGGCATTAGATTCCCACAAGCAGCCAGGGCACTGACCTCGGGCTGAGAAAGGCAAGCTTTAATAATGCGCCCCTAAAACTGTTTACCTGCAGCTTCTAAAGAGCACACATTACTGCGCTGTGCAGTTTCAGGTTCCCAGTTAAATGGCATCTGCATTTTAGATTTAATTTAATTTAGATTAAAAAAAACAGATTATCAAAGACAGCTGTAACATCTTGGACAAATGACAGACAGTATATTTATAGAGTGTATACCGTATATATTTAAAAATATATTTCTAAAGTGTATAGACTGTGTCACAGCAGTGTGGAGATTCTACCACAACTTTGAAGACATCAATTTAAACCAATCCATTGATCTTTACAGATAACTGATTAAGTAGGTACAAGCTATGACAAAAGATTTATTGCTTTGCAATAAACCTGCCACTCCACATTAATATGCAAACCATTTTTTGCATGTAGAAGGCAGATACTACTTTCTCACAATGTTTCTGGAAGTCATATTTCAACCAATACTACAAAGTAAATCTACTTTAATTATAATGAGCATGCATTTGTTGACATACATTGACAAATCTTTTCAAATAACCTTTTCAAATAATCCCTAAATTCTGGGATATTTGAAATATGTTAGGTGAACACCAGGTGCTACAAGGTGCTTTTGAAGACTGCAACAACCAGCCATGAAAAAGAATACGAGGCATAGGGGATTTAGTAGACTGAGGGTCTGCTCAAAGTTCCCTGACTTGCTTTAGTTGAAAGAATACTTCAAATGATGAATGACTTTAATTTGGACAAAGTAAAAAGGTCAGGTCTAAACTACTCCATGTCCTATTCCACGCACATTTCACTCTCTTCTACCCATCAGGCCTCACTTTGACATCAGGCCAATCAGAGTAGCTATACTCAATATTACTATTATCAAAATAAAAGTATATTCACAAAACATGAACAGATGTTGCATGAAAATAAAAAATAAAATGACATCTCACAATAACAAATAATTCAAGCACTCTTGTGCAGAGAATTAATTAGTGAAGAGCTTTTACTGGAACTGAATTAAAAACACTGACTGGTTTTGACAACAGCAGGTCTTCCTCAGAGCGAGGCTGAAGAGGGTTTGAACCCGACTCTTCAGTGAGCTCAGGACTTTCATGTACACTTTCTCTATCATTCCGGACTGAAATTCCGACTCCAGAACAAATCAAGAGCAAAACCTGTCGATTTTCTTTGTGACTTTCTCAGAACCCAATGTCTAAAGTAAGGGCACTGGAATATCTCTAAGACAGCATGCTTTATAGTTTTCAAAAAGCCTGGATCTGTGGCAGATCAGCACTAAAGCACTGTTCCCCCAGGAGTTCACTGCTCGACAGGTTAAAGTGTCTCATTCAGAGGAGAGTCCCTGCAAGGCAGACACTATGAAAGAAAAAGCAAATGGTTGCCATCAGACAGAACTAATTGATGGAACTGATGGGCTGATCTGGCAGGGACTATTAAAGTTATCAAAGTTAAAAGACTTTTGCATTTCTCTCTCTGCTTGCATGCGAGTTCCTCTGTTGTGTAATCACAGCTTGCGCATAAAGTGCTCTGCCAAAGCATTTCAATGGCTCTCAGACTATGATAATTCTGAATCATTCTGGCAGCAGATGCTAAGAATGCCACTTGACTGTGCTTCACATGAAAGAAGCGTTATGCAACAGAGCACTTGCCTCCGCATACTGTATACCCACACACCCTGGACAGCGTGGCTGTTTATATAACCCAGGTTTCCGATATTAAACAATTGTTTCCATTTTGGAGACTTTTTCTTGGATGAAGGCGAAAAAAATAAATGACTCAGAGAGCTTATCTTTTGGCACGTTGTTCAGCATGAGTTACGGGGTGCTGTCAAAGAACTTGACATTCTTATGTGAGAGATATACACTGCTGTAATGTGACTGCGGAAGCTAATCTTTCCAGACCAAAGCAAAGTATAAGTATCGCAAGAGTCAAAACCAAACGTTTTTAACTGGTAATTGCACTCCTGACTGCACACTGACTGAACACTGAGTTGTCAGTAGGAACACAAGTGACAGTGCATGGCTATGATTAGTGTTGGATGTGAATATATTTTAGGTCCGTTTAGTGTGAGCAATATTGGGGAGATGGTAAATGAGAGATTCCTTGGTTCTAGCTCATTGTGTCATGGACTAGTATAAGTACTTCTGCCACCAATAACTTTCTGATGTTGTTCAGCCCTTCTGGAAAAATTTAGCTCATGCCGACCCTAATGTGGTTTCACAAAGCTTTCAGGAGGTTTCACTTTGAAAGGAAATATTGCAGTTACTTCATTAGAGGTCAGATTGCTTCTCTTGCATATATAGCATCCATTTTTATTTACTCAGTTTATATGAATGAATGCACATTTTAAAACAAAGAGAATCAGTTCTGATAGTATTCAAAGTGTGCAATGACATGAAAATCTGTAAACAATCATATAATCCTTTTCCCATTCAATATAAATCAGTACATAAAGAAAAATACACTGGCATAACTTTATAATTTTTGTTCATACATGTGGTTCACACGTTAGGTTCAAAATATATTTAAAAAGCAGGATGATGGGAAGTCCTCTGCCTATGTAATATGAAATGTCCCTTCACTGAAGGTCATATCTGCCTGAAGGAAAGATTATATTTATAGATGCACACATGCTGGGACAGTGAGATGAAAGAGATTTCACACACAATGCACATTCCAGCACAGGGTTTCAGAAGTGTCAGTCACAGATTATCTCTCCTGCCTCACAGAAATATGAATGGAACCACTCACAGCAACAATGGTTTCAGAACCATCCAATCATAACTAAACTGAAATGCAATTCACACATTTGGTTAGAATCACAAAGAACTCTTCAAGCGCATTATGTTTTGTTGTGTTGTGAACCTGCAATCTAGCAATGGGTAGCATGATAGAATTTGTGGCCAATAACGGGAGTGGCAAACTCAGAATTACCTCCAAATAACTTCCAAGCATTCAGCCTTGTTGTTCATTTATGTATGAGATGACACTTAAATAGTAGCCTAGAAATGTATTATGCGGACAGCGGACTACTTCCAAGTTCATGCAAAAAATACTATCAGTATGCAATGTATAAATACAACCTCCAAATTGAGTGGGATATTGAAAGGCACAGGGCATCAAAGGATGGACAAGGTTATTTCCATCTATTCTGAATGAACTATATCTGCGAACTGTAAAGGCTTGATACCAATTTACTTCCTATGCATATTGAAACACCTACACGCATGCATACATACGAATCAGATTCATGGGGTTTGGAGCTGACTAAAAAGCCCAAACCACAGGGTTAAATCGTATCGTGTATAACAGTGTAGGAAGTACATTCAGACCAAATGTAATCTGGTACTGGTAACAACTATCTGCATATATGCTCCATATTCTGCTGTGTTGTTCTTAAAGGGTGAAAACCTAACCTTGACCTTGGCACCAACGGTTAGTTCTGGTACAAAGAACAGCACAGGAAATGAGGCCCACTGTTGAATCAGGCACAGGAGATTTGCTCGTGTCTCTCTCAGCTTATCTACGGTGATTTGAGCAGAGCTTCTGTCCTGTAGCAGTTTGAGAAGGGGCCTCTTCCTCTCCCCTCTCCCTGCCCAGGCAGTGATGTGAGGCACAGAGAACCCTCGGCCAGCCATCCTGCCGCAATGCAGGGCTGAAGAGAGGCAGCACGGTGCTTTGCCTCTGTGATTTAGGTTTGAGGGCTGTGAGGCGCTTGGTAAGGCTTTTTCACACTCGCACACAACAGAAAATGCAGGTAGCAAAAGCCACTTCAAGATCAGACTGGGCACCACCGTACAAAATTAAATGTAGAATGAAGTGTGCCCCAAAGCAAACTGTGATCGCTTCATCTGCTCTTACTCTGTGAAGATTCCAGGGCAGGCTCAGGCCGATTGTTTTTGAAAGCACCGAAGGTCCTCCAGGAACCAGTTTTCGGAGTGCAGAGCACGTTCAGTTAAATATGAAACCATAGTATTTTGGAGCCTGTGCTTAAATGGGGTGTGTACTCCTTCACACTCAGCAATTCTGCCCAGAATTCATTCACTGATTACCGCTTTGTGGATCATCTTATTTTTGTTTAACTTTCTATGCCTACTTTCAGATCTGACTTGAAAGCACCTTTTTTTTATATCTACTAAAAAACACTACATGTTTATTCTTCCAAGACAACATTCATACTGTATGCATTCATGTTGGCCTCAACCTTTTGTTACTGGCCATATCGTAATACATTATTCCCATAATTTTATTATAAAAACACATTTTGTTCAAATGACTTTGAAAAGATCATAGTATTGATTCAGTCTACTTGTTATTTCAAATGGGCTGATTGTATTTTCTTGTAAATATTTTCTCCGAGCACTGAAGTGTGATGAATGCTTGACTTCAGTGCTCATAGAATGGAGGTATTCATGGATGTGCCATACCATGAAATTGTTTAAAAAAACAAAGACAAAAAATGTAAATGCTGTCATTGGTTGACAGCTGGTGCCGCCAAGAATCATCTAATAATTTTATTTTGATGGTAACACATATAGCAGATTTTTATATATTCATAGACTAACTACAATTAACTTTCTATTAAAATATTTACTTGAAAGCAAATGCTTTTTGTTGTCGATATTAATTAGATAATTATTATTATCATCAATTTGTTTGAGAGCACTGCATATTTGGTGCTGTACATACTGCCACAGTATTGCAACTAAATGTAATAATTTGCCATGTTCATTAGATTTAAAATATGGCAGTGTATGGATAAGAATTCACATATAATTTATCAATGAAGATATTAACAAATCATTCTTCTTTGCTGCTGACACTGTTTCTTCCTTCTTTCTCTTATTCTTAAGCTGTCATTCTCCTGATGGATTCAGTAGCACCATAATGAGACACAAGCTCCATCTGTGTCTAGTTGCGTGACAAAGAGCGGGAATGCATCCACGTGTATGTTTACTTGCCAGTTGTTTTTATTTGCAGTTGTGCACAAGGCGGTGAGCGCACACAAGCTCAAGTGTATCTATACTGGTGTGTGGTTGTGGGTATGTTTGTGGAGTGTTTGTATGTGTAAGAGAGAGATCTTGCATGTTTCTGTGTGTTTGTATGTCTGGGTGTGTGTCTGTGATGTTTTGTGAGTCAGTGAACATGTTCAGCCCCATGTGTGAGTGGCATTAGGTAGCGAGCGACTAATGCCCGCCCTGGTCCCTCCTGACCACCACCTCAGCCCCAGTGCTCTGCCACTTTGTCCCATTAGTCACGCTGCGGTGAGAACAGCCGGTGCTGGCACCTGCACCTGTCCCCGCCGCACCCTGCCCCTGGGGGGCGACGCACAGCGATCTCTCCTGCAGAGCCGTTCCCCATTCCGGCTCTGGACAGCCTCCAGTTTCACGGATGGGAGCTTCCACTCAATTGGACGCGCAACCTCTTCTACGAAAATGATGTGCACCTAACTGTGGCGATATGAACTGCGACGAATGTAATGTCTTCTAGCGTACCTCAGAAAGCACAGTATGCTTTTAAAGCATGCTAAGATCAGTGTTCTCTTTACCCAAGATATAAAAATGCAATTTAATTGCAAGTAGCTTTTCTCATTTTGAATCAACTGTGAACTACTGTACCAAAAAGCTTCTAAAAAACCAAACATTAAAAGTTTAAAGGGAGCCATTGGCAGTGTTATGATGTCTGTCTTCAGTAAATTACAAATGCACAGCCGTGTATGAAGCACATGGATATTGCTACAGCTTGAAATCAGAGTGTGGCAGGTTATAGCAGTGAGATCTGCTCTGAGTGATAACACAATGTAATCATGTCCTCATGCAGTGATTCCACTGAGCCGTGGCGAGCAGGAAGAGAGAGGGCTTATCTTGTCCTACTCCTGGTATCCTGCTGCGGGAACATGGAACATACAGCGAGTGGGGGAGGAAGAGGAATTAGAAAATCATCTCCATCAGGATTCTGTGTGTGAGTCTACAGGAGTGGAAATGACCAGACTATAATAATATACACTCACAAAGCACTTTACTAGGTATTTATTAGACTTATTTTTTGAACTTCTATTGCTGTAGCCTATCCACTTAGAGTTATGATGCGTTGTGTGTTTAGAGATGCTCTTCTGCATATCACTGTTGCCATGTGTGGTTATTTGCATTACTGTCACCTTCCTGTCAGCTTTGACCAGTCTGGCCATTCTCCTCATCTCTCATTAACAAGGCGTTTCTGTCTGCAGAACTGCTGCTCACTGGATTTTCTTTGGTTTTTTGCACCTTTCTTTGCAAAAGACTAGTGTGTTTGAAATCCCAGGAGATCAGCGGTTTCTGAGATACTCAAACCACCCTGTCTGCCACCAACAATCATTCCATGGTCAAAGTCACTTAGATCATATTTCCCCATTCTGATGATTGATGTGAATATTAACTGAAGCTCTTGACCCGTATCTACATGATTGCATTGCACTGCTGCCACACAATTGGCTGATTAGATAATCACATGAATAAGTAGGTTTAATAAAGGAAAAATCTTCCTGATAAAGTGCTTGGTGACTGTATACTAGTACAGGTTTTACCCAGATGTATATGCATAAATAAGTTGTTGGGGGAGTATTGTGTAAATATGACTAACTGTTGAATTGATGCCAGTTGGAGAAGGTGTACTTTCTCACAGCACAATGTGCATAGAATAGACAGGGAGTCATAGATAGGTGGATATGAGAAAAATGCATATATGATTTTTAATCACCATCTAAGTGTAATTATTTCACATGGGTTCTGGAAATATGAAAAAAAAAAATATATATATATATATATACATTAAAGCTTTCAGTTTGATCTGTCTAAAGCTGGGTCATTAACTACAGTGGTTTAGAACAGTGGGAATGCAAGTACACAAATAAACTAACAATTCCTCTGTCCTGACTGAACATGACCTTGCATGTCATATGTCACAGCAGATAGGCATGAATAAAACATTGTCTGCAGAAACCGGCATCTTAACTCCTTGAGGGTAACAATCTCCACCCCCACCATTTGTTTTGGCGGTGCATAGCAATGTCTTTATCCTACAACGCTACACAGTAGTAGCTCGATAATTATTCATGAAACATATCACTGATGTCCCGTTGAATAATTGCGGAGATTGTGGTGACTGATTTGTGATTCCTTTCTTCGCTGGTGCTTTGTGTGTCTACGTTCTAGTCCTGTGAAAACGTTACCTCCCCCTCAGAACAGTTCCAGCTCCACTGTGTCCTTTACATGTGCATCTGCAAAATCTGTCATATGTCCAACAACATCTATTCATTTATTTTGAAAGTAATAATAAATAAATAAAAATAAAAAAATCTATGAATGGCCAATGTGCAATTGGTTACACTGAGATCAGCATGTCCCCTGCTGAAGGAATTACAAAGGAAAGGAAGAGTAAGACTAGTTTTTAACATATGCTTTTTATTTCCCATTCTTATGATGTTTACCATCGAGGTCATTCCTTGTGAAGACTCACTACATTGTTGACTTTGCCCTGACCTCAGGTGTACTGAAGCCAAGGCCCCCAGCATGGGCTACAGCCTCCAGCACAGACACGGAATAAAGTTACACATCTCACCAGGAAACGGAAGGGAACACAAAACTGTGACCCAGCATTTGTACAACTCCAAACGGAAAGCGAAGACTATGTAAACAGCCCCAGGCCCATGCTACCCAGTGCAGAGAGAAATAAAAGATTGCCATTCCTGAACTGTGCGCTGCAGGAGCTCTGTTTAAATATTTTCTTCGTCGTCTTCCTTTGTCTGCTTTGGGCTTGCGGTCCTGCGGTCGTGATTGGCTCAGGCATGACCAGAGCGGCTGATGCTTCAGTTGGTGTTATTGTTGGCTGTGCTGTGCTGTGGTTGGGGAGTTTGAAAGATAACTGGGAGTTTTTAGGTTCAACTCATGGGTGGAGCCCTGCTGTTGAACTGGGTATTCATTTGAATAGCTTGTCGTATAAATACAAATGGACAAGTCAATGAAGTGCAAGTCAAATGCTATGCGGAACAAATACACACTGCACGACTCCTGTCCCTTTGTTATCCTGTCCCTTTGTTTCCTTATTTCACCATTTTTAATATGTTACTGTATTTTATTGTTTGTGTATTATATTGCTTTGTAAAACTTTGTGACAAAGGCTATTTTCTGCTGGAATTCCATTTATAAGTATTATTTGTTCGTTCATATGCTGGAGTTTTAACTCTGGCTCTTTGGTGTATAAGGCAAAATAGGTTACTATACTGATCAGACTTATTTGATCATTTTTACCTATATGCCTACTGTATTCCAACTGCTACACCTCTCCTCTAAAACAGGAACCCTCTATAATTTAATTTACAGTTGTATCTGTCAACAGATATTATTATTACAGTTCACGTTATATGGAACACAGTAGAGAGTGCTAATTTAGGACAAGACAGTGAGGCATTCATGTACTCTGACGCAAGGAAAATCAAACAAAATCTAGAGGTCACTATCTAAAACTCTTAGCTCAATGTGTACCTAAAAGCAGGCATTCGGCAAGCATACATCACTGCACTGTGAAGAGACCTGCTTCAGATAAGCCATATCATATCATATTATGTTATGAATTTTACATTAGAGCAATCATATAATAATTGGTATTAAGATTTTAAACTGCTCACTGATATAATATCTTTTACTTACGTTTCTAAGCCAAACTTATTTCAATGTGATTTATGTACTGTGTGTGAAAATACAACTATTGCAGCAATTTTGAGCTGGGAAGTCAACAAAGGAATACAAATTCCTTCTGGGTTTTTACATCAAACAGTGCATTCCCATATAACTTTTTCTGTTGGTTGGAGCTATTTGATATGAGTCTGAGAATGTGTAGTCTTGGGGGTGGTGGAATAGGGATGGTTTAGTGGTGCTTCAAACCTCTGTTTTCCCCTCACGGTTTCCCAGTGAAATTGTTTGGCCTTTCTCAAGAGACCGCCTTCATCTCACAGGATACCTTTTCCCTTTATATTCCAAAATCCTGCCATGTTATACGTATATCTCTGTGGAGTGGGACGTTGTGTACATCTTCATCTCGTGGTATAGTTTTAATCTATTAATGACTATTCTGAACTGGCCACATTTACTCTGCCAGGTCAGACTACATTGCTCTTGAGCATAATTGTATTTAGGCCATCAGCCCCACAAGGTATAAATGAACAACATAAATAATGTAATGCACAAGAAATATAGAATATATACTTTAGTAGCCTAAAAAGAATGTGTTAACACCTCAGTGTAGGTGGACATCTATTAACTAAGTTAATCAGTTGGGCACAAACATTTATGGTTGTATTCTTGATGAAAGCCGATTTTTAATTAATCAAATTATGACCCAGGTTTGCTTTCTTTATCACACAGTTGTTGGCCTTTCGTGCACTACTGACGCAGGAACAGCAAGTGCCCAGTCAACCCGAGGAATCACTTGCCTATCAGATCCTACTGATTGAAAGCCTTGTTCCTCTGGTGATAATAAGGCTAATTCTGTGCTGCCCCACAGGGCTGCTGGCCACAGTCAGAAATTGACAACAGCGCATGGGTGCACAAACATACAGGGATCAATATATTAGATTAGCTTCAATCCAGTCCTCTATGAATGCCATTTATTTATGCATCGCTCTGTTTTACATTGGATATCCCTTTGTCACATTCAGCTTTGGTCCTGGATGGCCACAAGGCCTGTTGGTTTTTAATGTTATTCAGCACTTATTTTATCAATTAAGTGATTTCATTTATAACACAGTGATGTGACCCTCGTCTATTTTTTATGGCTGAAATTGGTTGCTGATGTTAAGGAAAAAGCAAAAGCCAGCAGATATTGCAGCTCTCCAGGTTCTGGATTGAGCCTCAAATCAGGGTTAAAAGGGGAGACAACATTTGCTGTGATTTCTTTTTAAAGATTGCACAAGCTCTTCTGCTCTTCATACTCTCACCTTTTGGAGAATATATAAATACATTATGCCTCATAGACTCTGCAGTCATCAGGCCATTTAACTGCACTATAGCACTGAATTATTTGTTATTTTATGGGTTCAAAAAAAATGTAATGGTTCAGAGAAAAATACCCACAGGAACATTTCCTCATCCAAAAAGCCAGAGATTAAAGGCAGAAAAACGAGACACACTGAGGAAGACCCTCGTTTGCGTGTGAGCTACCAGACGACGTTCCCGTGCAAAGTGATGGATTTGTGTGAGCGAGGGAGCCTCTCACTTACACAAATCAATCAAACGAGTAATGATACGTTGCCATTTGAAGGAGAGGCTGTAAACATCTCTCAGCAGTGTGTTGCATAACCAGCGTTACCCTGCAGACAGGGCCCTGTCAGAGATCCTCAGGCCCCACGCTTGCGATCGGAGATGACGGCCGGGTTGGAGAGGCCGCTGAGCACAAGGCTAAGTAGAAGGGGCTTGTTGGTTGCATAACCGCAGCCAGCCCTGACTGATCTGTCCGAAGGCTTTGAAAGCATTCCGAGCAGATGACAGCCCTGCTGATCCTCACACGCGCTCGCACAACCCAGCCTTCCTGAGAATACAAAACCCTGGCTTTTATACCATCAACAACATTCTGGGTGCTCACATGTTCGGTACAATGCTAGTCTCAGATCTGACCTCCCATACTGATCAACATGTTTACACTGACTGGGCCTTTTCAGCTTAGCTGGATATTTTCATGGTTTGGGCATGTTAGCAGTGATATAGATGTTGTTTGCTATTAAGTCTTTAACTAGCACCTGTTCAACTTGAAGACAAAAAACGACATTCATAGCCTACTCTCTGCATCGACCACTTTCCCTCTTTCTCTCTCTCTTGTCCTGTGAACAGCATAATGCACCCCCACTCCTCCTGTTAGATACTGACTTTCAATTGTATTTTATTTTTAATTTCATTGACACAAGGTGCTAAATGGCCAAAAGCTAAAACAAAAAAAGGCCTTGAGAATGCTAGCACCACCAGCCTGACGAATAAAATCCAGCAAAGCAGCACCGGCAGCCAAAATGGTGTCTAGGGTAACTCCGCCAACACATACTCCACCCATAAGGGAAGAGGAGGGCTCACTGGCACCCTCAGCATAAGAGGCTATCCAGCTTAATTAGGGCAGTCCTGTGGGAGTCTGGGGTGCGAGAGAGATACCTTTATTGTTTTTTCGGTGATAAATGAGAACAGAGGTGTCTATAAATCTGCAGGCTTCATTATAGCTCCAGAGCTAAGTAATTAAATAAGCCATTTGCCAGTTGGCAGGCCCGGACATCTCGTCCTGAGACTCAGCCACTTTGCCTAATATATCTTACTCGCCAACTGCCGGGGCGCTTAATTATCTCTTTTGTTGCTGTTAATTGAGTTTTTGTGGTTCCTGCCATTACCAGTTAGATTTCAAGAAAACATGGCTTCTATGGGGGCAATCCTTTCATGTGTCCTTTCATTTTTATCTTCAGCAATATATTGTGAGAGTTCTATACGTATTGCCCGCAGTGCTTAGTGGTTAAGAATGTGGATTTGCACCTTTTAATTTGTCACGGCCTCTTGCCAATTCTGAGCAAGGATCAACAATATATTCAGCTGCATTTCGCCCTGCGCAGTGAAATATGTAAGCTGTAATGGATTGAGTCATCAGAAAATAACATAATGGATTATGTTTACGGTGCAGTACATTCATTACTTCAATAGTCTTAACATGACTTGCTCAAGGGAGAGAGACTGTCCCCTTTCCATGAAATGGAATCAATTCCAGACAGATGACACATTACACAACACAGTGTGTGTCTCATCATGTCATTCTTAATTACATCCCACTGATTTAGTCCTGTTATCTTGAGCAGTTAATTGAGATAATGAACATCATGGATTCGATTTTTGTTATGTATGTCCTGGGGGTACTGTAGACTATATCGTGGTAATGAGACCTAATTGTGGAGTTCCTGAAATACAGTGTATATAACAACAGACAGCTCATTGTAATTCCCACATACTGTATATTTCCTCAGCAACACACAGTCATGATCTATCCACACATACACACAATTTATGTTTTAGTAAATGTTTGCTTTTATTTTTTCTTCTTTTTTGTCCTGGATGTATGCATGGATACGCATGTGGTTGTTTAATTTACTCAACCATACAATAGCAGGACTGTGCAGGTTTATCTCAACATGGCAGTGTGTACAGTGGAAAGCTCTCCGCCCCATTACAGTTGGGCAAGAATTGGACGACATCACAGCCCATTATGGGAAATAGATTGGACTGGTGTGGTGGTGTGACTCAGCAAATGCCCCTCCAGGGAAGTAGTCAGCTGACTGATCCAGTCCCTCCAGCAGAAAATTTTACTGCAGCGACCAGGTTCATATCCACCATTTCCCTTCTGTCTGTATCTCAGTTTCCCCTGCCCAGCACAGCATGTCTCTTCCCACACCACACCCTTCCCCTGGGACCCCTCACTGCCAATACACACAACAAACCTACAGTGTGTCATCACTTTCTGCGTTGGTGCTGTTGTGTTCTTTTGCTCCTCTTTCAAATTGCAACTCACACAGATGTTGAGGGGGATATGAAAATGCAACGAAAAACATAAAGTTATCGTTGCTATTATTCACTGGACATTTTCTTTTTCAAAACCAATACAAATAAGTTACTGACTTCAGGAATTTACTGCCACAGGAACATAAAATCGTCAGGAACTGTGTTTGACATCTTGGTTATTGTAAAAGTGTTCTTTGTTTTTGTTTTGTTTTCAAAGGAACATGATTGGTTCCTGGTTCTTTAACTCTCTAACTGGAAAAGCCATACATGATATGAAGAAGAGACTGCATAAAGTTGAAAATAAACAACCAATCAGAATACACGTCCTTTATGTACCCAGAGTCAGATGCAATACGATTATTCAACTTTGATTTGGTGCTTTGTCACAGGCTGACACCCCCAAAATATGCATGCAGAAGAAAGGATTCCCCCAACTATTAGAAACATTGTTTATACAATAATTGCATAGACTTCTTAATTTCCAATGTTACTTTATGATCCTCATGTTCATATTATAATTGCTATCCCAGTTGTACAGAAATCTCCCAGACAATTCAAAACAGCTGTATCAATGGCACTTTACATGACTGGTTTACACAAAACAATCAGACTTACCCTTCTGTGATCACATGTTGGTTTTTCATTGGTCAATGTGCCAAAGATTGTAGGCTGAAAATAGAATACAACATGATAATTACATCCTTGAAGACTGCAGATCACTTCTTACACTTGTGTCATGCATTTATTCTGCCTCTTTGAGTCAAGGTAGGACACGGTCAGAGATTTTACCAAAGTTCATTCAAAGTTCAATACTGCTACTGAGTGCTCTGTAAATACCTGATCATTTTGTGGTCTGCCCTTCAAATCCATTTCAAGTCTTTGAGAAAGAATCAATCAAGTAACTGTCACACTGTTCTAGTCACAGCAACAGACCTAACAAACCGTGGATCTCTTAAACTCTGCAACTACACAGAGAAGAGTTATGCACTGACAGGTGTCAAAACTGAGAATAATGGACTTGGGCTGGAGTTTATTTCAGTGCAAGAAAGCCATCACTCATTAAATTAATTAAACTTGAAGCCTTGAAAAAAGAAATGGCTAGTCTGCATAATAATGTGCTTTCATTGGCAAGTTTAACACTAAGCTCCCAAAACTATTAGACAACTCTCATAGCGTCCTATGACTTCAGACACCACAGCTCTTTAAAAGTACAATAGGTAATTTTGGACTTCTAACGGTCAAGAGAGGAAAAGCAACAAACCCCTTCAAACAACAGCACAAGTTTGTCTCCCCCTTCTCTGAAAACATTGAAATGCCATTGGCTGTGACAATTCAAACCAATTTTCAACCAATGAGCTTGAATTATTAACTGTATATTTTGAAACCCGAATTTAAGGACTATAAACAAAGGCAGAGGGTGAGTCAACATGTCAGTGAGCATTTTTCAATGGTAGGAAGGGATTGTAACAATGTTTTAACACAAAAATCTTACACATTATACCTTTAAGATATCAGTATAATATCATTACATTATTGGCATTTGGCAGACACTTATCCAGAGCGACATACAGTTGATAAGACTAAGCAGGAGACAATCCTCCCCTGGAGCAATGCAGGGTTAATACTGTAATACTGTATGTCTGGAGCAGAAGTGTCAGTTCGCACTCCTCTGCTGACCTAACTGTGGAGGCTTCGCTGGTGGACCGTATTGTAAAACAGAGGCTGAATGTTGCATCTGGGGGAGGCATGTGTTAGTGCGCGTCCTCCGGAACTGCCATGGAACAGACGGACACGTTGCAAATGCAATTGCGATGGGACTCGTAAACCGAGGAAGGTTTTTTATTCTTTTGATCTGACTTGGATCCCTTTTTAATCGCATCACGTCACCTCTGTCTAAACCCTGTCAGCTCTGCTTCCGCTCTGTCTCTGGCTAAAGACTTCCCAGATATTTTCTGACAAAAATGCCCTTGAGGCCTTTCTGAAATTTTAAACCTACATCACCTTTCACTCTTTTTATGTGTAAGACACTTTCTAAAGTCGTTGTAAAATGGTCTCCAGTCTGTCCCCATATGTCCTCGTCCAGCCCTCCCGCCAAAATGTACGGCTCGACCATTGCTACTGTAGGTGTATGAAAAGCTGAATAGTAGATCAAATATGCTAATTATATGCATTGACATCAATCACTATGGCCAACGTGGACTCACATAAACTCCATTCAAGTTGATTTAGCACTGGATGGCATATTATGTACTTATTTTAACTGTATCAATATGATATTGCCATTTTTAAAGTACTCTGCATGCAAACAAAATATTTCTTACTGAATTTATTTGGTTTTTGGTTGGTGATGATGACCGTGCTGAAGCCTACTGGCTATGCAGCAGAACATTTGTCAACTATTTCACTAGAGATAAGCCACATATAAGTCATATGTAATCGCTCTACCTTGCGTGACACCGCAATAGTTATATGCTTGCGTAACGCAAAGAAAGAGTCCGGAACAAGGGCAGAGAAGCAATATTGACAAGCGTGTCAGCCATCAGACTGAACGCGTAGGCTGAGATGTGTGAGGAAAATCACTGCTCTGTGAGCTTGCATACTGATGTTCCATTATCCACTCTGTCTAAGGTGACAGTTGAGACAAGAATCATTTGATGGTACAAAGAATCTGCCTTAAACAGTGTCACTCCTCATTTAAGAAGACTTTGGTAATTGTACATCATCCTTTGCAGGTCAGCAGAAGACAATGGGTATCAATTTGGCTCAATCCCAACTGTGCTTGTGAGGAAAATGACTGGTCGTAACCACAGTGCTTAGCATACAGAAAATCTTCTTAAAGGCCCACGTGCATTAGAGTGGTAGTCCAAAATGGCCACAAAATATTTGTGGAGAGCTGTGACAGGTTTTTTGAAAGGTCCCAGGATAAGGCAAGTGCATAGCCAAAGCAATTAAGTTACAATGAAATTGTAACACATTTACTGTAACACATACAGTACAGTACTTAAAGCTATTGAACAAGATCCACAAGCACCTGCAGGTACATATTAACCAACGTTATTTGAGCTGTGTCCTTCCGATCATCCGTAAAAATGTTTGAGATCCAATGGTGATATCAGATGGACACCTGATTGCAACAAAAAACAATGAAGTCCCCAAACAGAATGCCAAAAGACTGTGGAAGATTAGCTCAATTAGCTGAAGAGCGAATAGCGTACTCAAAAAGTCAATTTCTTTGTAGCTAGTGGCTGTACTATGCATGCAGCCGCTGTGTCAATTGGTGAAATGTATTTCATGTTTCAGCAACTGTATTATTAATCAAATATCAAATAGTCAAATTCAACAATGGGCCATTTTTGTTAGTCACTTTACAGAATCCGGTTATTTTATTGGAGCATTAAGAAATTGCTTTTAGATCTATATAACCCATTGGGGAATTGTATGCCAGCTGAACAACTATACTGCAGAATACATATATAGGATATCACAACTGACAAATAGGGTTCAATAGTATTATAGGGGTTGCTATATTAAATAGCAGCTGCAGCCTGGCTAACTGCAGTGTATGTTAAGCGACCGAATAGATCCCATACATGCTTTAGAGAAATAAATGGGTTGGTTTAGGACCACAGAAAAAGGAGGGATGCACCTGCCCTTTCACCCCCATCTCATTGTGCCTGATTGCAGAGAAGCCATAGGTCAGTCCACAGTGAAATTACAGACCTTCATTTACTGAAATTCAGAGGTGTTACTCTAGGACCATTCAGCACGTTCAGCTTCTTTGTTGTGCAGCGTGATCTTCGTCTCCCTGAAGACGTTATACACGAGGGTGTCATTCTGTACGTCTAAAGGCCACACTGAATTCTGGAACAACCATTACAGTCACGTGGATGTGGAACACTGTTGTTGCACATTTAGCTGCACTCAATGCTTGCAATGAATGCTGAAGATCTACTACAGTGATAACATTATTGTGACACCTTTGTGAAATTTAGCTAAAGCTCTGCAATGCAGAGGGCAGGACAGCTGCTATCTGGCTATTCTGATGAAGGTGATAGCAAACATGTCTAGTTCTGCTTTTGTAATGCCATCATAATGGGTTATATCTGTAAATGATTTAAAATATATATATTTTATCCCCACAAACAATAGAAAATGCGTATAATATGCTGTGTTTACAGGACATACTTATGATTACTATTCACTCTCATACACAGGATATCTGTTCCAGTAGAAAGGAGTGTAGTTGTATTTTAGTCAGTGTGAGAACAAAGGGAAAAATACAAGGGCATGAAAAGGGGTTTCCTGTGACTAAAAGTGGTGATGGATAATGCAAGCACAACAAGTCCTCTCTCACAATTCTGTGAGCGGAGCCCTTGTTAAGCTTCCATGAAGTACTCCTGCCTATCTACCAGCCTTGGCCCTTAGCACTTGTTTTTGGCAGCATGCGGCACAGTTCTCTTGTGTCTTGCGCACCATAATCCTGTGGTCTAAAAATTAAAGTGCTTTGAATGCCATAATTGTACATTCTCGTGGGCTGTTTTAAAAACCCCTGTAATCTCAAAAGAACAGAACAGAACTTTGAGCATTGCGTGCGTACGTATTTAGCGCCAGAGTATGCGAGCATAACAGCCGCCTTTGTCGGCCGTTGCTTCGAGATGTGCATGAGAACGTGTGACGGCCTTGGCGAAAGAGAGGGAGCGCGCCAGGTCTGAGAGGCCCGTGCAGGGTCCGATGGATGGAGAGAACAGGAAAGCGGAGAGATGAAAGAGTGTATTTAAGCAGTGTGAAAATTCAGAGATGAACCACACTGGTAGATGTAGGGGGGGATCAGAGCTTTGTCTCCTGATTTATGCAGGGTGCATGGTGTGTGGTATCCACTGGGTTCTATTGTTAAAGGGGAAGGAGCGCTGTCTATTGAAGGTGGAGGGCTTTTTTGTTCCAGCATTCAACGTCTTTCAAAGGACACAAAAACCCGAAAAGACATTGTATGTTGTGAAGCGTTATATACTTTCATGTTCCAGAGTTTTTCTGTTATTTTGGTTAATGCTGGTTAATATTTCAGGTTAATATTCAGGTAGAAATGTTTATAGTTTTGTCATTGAATATTCATTATATTGCTCTGTTCTTTAATAGTTTCATGTTATTTAAAGAGCTCATTCATTCATGGTAAGTTTTTATCTGGAAACATTGTTCTTTTCCCATAATTAGCATAATTACACAACAACCATCATATGCAAACAAACAATTTTATTTCTCGAGTAATACAACAGTGATGTTATAAGTGGGAAACATAAAGGGTTGTAAAAACGTTTAACATACCCGTTGCTTGGAGACAAGTCTCAAGCCAATGTGGGGCTGACTTCTGGACTGCAGGGGGAAAGACGGAGAGTAATGCATTAGGTTATACAAGCCAAAGCTACTGTACACCATCTTGTTAATGTGAATATTTAATCAGCCAGTCATGTAGCTGCATAAAAGCATGCAGACATGGTCAACAAGTTTTTCAGACCAAATGTCACATTGGGATAGAAATGTTATGTATGTGACTTTGACCATGGAATTATTATTGATGCCAGACAGGGTGGTTTCAGTATCTCATAAACTATTGATCTCCTCCGATATTCCTAAACAACAGTCTCTAGAGTTTGCAGAGAATGGTGCTAAAAGCAAAAAACATCCAGTGAGCAGCAGGCCTGCAGACAAAAACGCCTTTTTAATGAGAGATGTCAGAGGAGAGCGGCCAGACTGGTCAAAGCTGACAGGAAGGTGACAGTAACACACATAACCACACATTACAACAGTGGTATGCGGAAGAGCGACTCTGAACACACAACATGTCAAACCTCTTGGATGGGCTACAGCAGCAGAAGACAAATATGTAAAAAAAATCTAATGAATACCTAATAAAGTGCTTAGTGAGTGTATATGCTGTTTATTTATTTTTTATATATATATATTTTTAAAAAGCTTCTGTAAATCACCCGCTATGTTTTGGTTAAGAAACCCCAAGTAAAATGAGATAATTTGATAGCTCTAAAATTAAAACAACAAAAATCAAAAGTTATACTAAAAACAAAAGTGCTCTATTTGGGGCCCAACCCTCATTGTGAGCAATAATGAGGTTAAATCCCAGACACGGCACCTGAGATACACCTCAGCTAAAAGCATCCAGAAGACCCGTCGGCAGGCAATTCCAAAGGCTAGGGGCAGAATAGCCAAAAGCTGCCTCACCATGCCTTTTAGTTTGAGCCTCTGGGACAGTTAAAAGACCAGCACCCTAGCATCTAAGAGATCTGACAGACACATACCCATCAAGCATATCAGATAAGACAGGTGCTTTGCCATTTCATCATTTAAAAACCAGTAAAAGGATCTTAAAAACATCTAAATTAACTACTTAAAGTTGTTTCATATATTTCATGAAACTACAGTAGTGCCTGCCTGTCTGCCTGTGCATGCCTGTCTGCATTCCCAAACTGCAGGCATGAGCATGAAAACGCACAATCTGGAGATTCCAAGCTGGACTGGGAGAAAATAGCATAGAATAAAAAAGTATCTGAACTACAAACTATTCACATTTCTTACATCATGTCCTTGTCTTATTGGCAGATAAAAAAGATCCTGATTCCTTGCCATTAGAAACAAACGTTTGCTAGCTGCCTCTATCTGAGGATAAATGGCTTGCCTGCAAGGTCAATACTAACAACTACAATAAAAAGTATAAAAGATTAACTAGTCTGCATTTACATAGCACCTTTATCCAAAGCACTTGATGCTTCTTATTCACTCATTTACACACACACACACACACACACACACACACACAAACACACACACATTCACACACCAACGGCGATTGGCTGCCATGCAAGGCACCAACCAGCCAGGAGCAATTGGAGGTTAGGTGTCTTGCTCAGGGATACTTTGACATACAGTCCAACCAATCAACCAATCTCACTTTTTGATCACAAAGAATTGGGACACTCCAACTCATTTTCAGGCATAGCCAGGTAGGGGAAACTGAGAAGTATCCAGCACTTCCTTTGTATAAAATAACAATATTTAGTGTTTCATGGATACCTTTTCTGACATTTTGTGGCCTGCCCCCCATTACTAGCATTTTAAACTGTTTGCACTGGCCTACGTGATAAGAAACAGCAAGTGAACAAACAAACAAAACAACTAAACAAATAAATAAAATAAGTAAAAATACTATACCAAGTATTATGTTCTATTCAAGAGTATGTGGTGCAGTAAGCCACTGGCATTAAAACTAGATTGTAAAGATGTTGTAGGTAAGAAAAAATATGTTTTTGGCTGGCCACACTGACAAAAACTTGCAATGAATGTGATCTTGATTTTCAATGTAATCTCACATTTCTGTTTCTCAACCAGTTTAGCAAGTTATTTTAGGCTTTTGTTCAGAGGGAAACTGATGAAACCATTTGAACCAGTTTAACCCCCATCCTGCACTTCAGCCACACAAGGCTTGTTGACCACTTAACAATGCTTTGGCTATCTTTTGGGGAGTGACCGACGCTGACAGCTGACAAACGACAGAGGTGGTGTTGTATGTGCCACGAGCAGAGTCATTTATCACACCTGCGTGACACATTTCTGCCCTGTCGTGTGAAAACAAACGGTGCTCTGCCCTCTCACACACCAGGAGATTATAAACAGGGAATTAAAGGCCTGCAGCTGAGTCCATTGGAAAGGCTCCATTTTTCACACCAGCTGCATCAACATGGCAACCCCCTACTGAGGAAATGCAGGTTACTGAGTCAGTGACTGCTGACCCACCAGGCAGGGCACTACTGATTTACATTCCAGCTTCTGACCAAGCTGTGTTTAGGGGTGCTGGAGAGCTGGTCAAAATTAAAGGTAATTCACATGCCTAATTCTCAATTCAAAGTTTCATGATTCAGAATGTTTCTTATCACTAGCCCTGATTAAAAGAAATGAATATACAATAACTGTAAAACCTCAATGTAATATCAACTATTCCCAGTTGACCAAGAGCTTTCATTGTCCCCTAACACATTACACAGTCTATTCCATCGCAGTTGCCTGTCGGCTAAAGAAAAACAAAGGGAGTTAAGCTATTTCAGAAAGTACCTGCACTATTCCTTATGGCATGTAAGTGAGTGCATTCAGCAAGGACAAGGTGATGGAGCAGGAGGAGATGAAGCAGTAAATACAGAGGGCAGGGGGCCTTTTACACGGTGGCTTGGCACACTCTGATAATGTTCAATCCCAGACCAATGCCAGTAAAAGCACTGGCCCTTGGCTACTGGTCCCCTGATTGTGGAACTGGTGGGTGGGGGACCTTTTCTAATCCTTTAACCTCTTTCCTTCCATTAGATTAACATACTGAAAACCAATCTGGGAATGGAGAGGGAGAAAGAGAGAGAGAGTGAGAGCGAGTGAGAGAGAGCAAGGAAGAGAGAGGTCAAAATAAGGACACCGTTGGATCAATGAACGCAGTCAAAAATTCAGATAATGGCTGGTAGTTTTCATTTGTATCTTGTTTTCAGAGGAGTGTTCTGCACAGACTGAATTTTGCCACCACACATGTAATGTTACAGAACCAACTGTACGTTACTGTACATTACATTCATATAATTATTTTTACAACATTATACTGTTGCTTTTGGATCAAGTAATCTTCTAATTAATTAGGACCTTGCTCTGTGCTCCCATGTCTGGTGTTCAGATGGTTAATGACGTGGTTATGTGTCTGTTCCACAGGCTTATGGTCTCTGCCCAGATGTACACTCAGAGGCTCCTCCTACCATGGTGAGGAAGGGTGTTTAACACCAGGCTGGGGCCCATTGTTTTTGAGGATGCACACTAGACTATCATGGTCAACAATGTGTCAAACCTCTAACTGGATAGGCAACAGCAGCAAAAGTCTCACTGAATATATATTACACCATATCTACCATAATGGTACATTACATTCCTGGAACTGTATTGTATTGGTCCATGTACTGTATTTAGTGTGATTTCTTCATGTGTACATTTACATTTACATGTAGACATTTGGCAGACGCTTTTAATCCAAAGCGACTTACAAGTGCATAGGTTCTACCACAAGTCAGCATCACATCACAGAACTAGGAAAATGCACATGTTATGCTGTTCTAAACATATGTGTACAATTCATTTCTACAGTAGTCTTTGCACTTCACCTGAAAAAAGTTTTTTTAAATTGAGGAATCAGATTAGGTTTTATTGCTGATGGATGCTGATGATGATGATGATGCCATGGCATGGAATGGTCTGTGCAGTGTGTCTCAGACTGATTAAGGTGCTTCAAAAAGTCAGCAACATTACCTCAGCTAGCCAGGAGCCCATGTGTCTTCCTAAAGCTCAGCACCTAAATACATACTATTAAACTTACCTAAATGACAGTCCTAACTGCAGAACCCTTCCACTACGATACATAAACTGTACTCTATGCACTGTCAGCCACACTTTTACCCAGAACACCTAGTATTCTCCACAATCATATTTACTGTGCATATACAGAGCTCTAATTTCAATTCTGGTCTGCGGAACGGACATGCCCTTCTCTGGAAATGGAACCTGATGCCTTTCGTTTCCAGGCACTGCCCTTTTAGCCCTGGGTCCATCTGACGTGGCAGTTTTGGGTTAGCCCTGGGTATGAGCTGGAGGAAGAACTGCCCCAGGTGCCAGCATTGTCTCTCCAGCGCAGCAGAGCTCTCTTTCTGCACCAGCCTTGTCCCAGCTCCTCTGTCTTAAACCCAGAATTACACTAGCATCACAATTGTTATATATACTGTATAGAGTTCTACAGACTGGGCATTGTCTCCTGTACCATCGGTTGCATGCAATTATCCTCTTAAACATTTCCCTTTAAAATGCCATTTCAGCAGGAATAATGAGGTTACAGTCTCCCTTTGTCTACACGTTGTTTTTGCAGAATGGGCCTCTGGCATTATCATTTTTCAGATATCGCCGCCTCCCTCTATGGGCCACGTTGTTAATGAGGGATTGATGCTGCCACCACACGTTTCCTTCTTTCAGATAAATAAATCATTTTCACACGTTTGACAGACTGTGGACAGGAGTGGGATGTGAATCTTTAATAGAGTGAGGCATTTAATCGACATCGTTGTGCAGAGTGTCATAGAATTAAGAACGTATCAATTAAAAACCGTTTCAGACAGGGATGTAATGGTGACTTTTTCTCTCCTCGAAGCAATAATGGTCTAATTTAAGAACCGTTTAAAGCATTGTAGCATCCATTTGTCTTTGTTGCCAGCAATTACACAAGAGACTTTCACTCAGCTTGGTGAAAAATCCCTGGAAACTCAGCCATCCCCACTTAACTCCTCATTTTTCTGACAAAGCCTGTGGCTTAAATGGACAGTGATTACAGCAGCAGTGTTCACTAAACAGCATTTCATTTAGCAGAACCCAATCTCGCATGAAGATACATTTATCAATGGAAATGCCTTGGTTTTGTGTATGCTTCCGCCCTCTAGTGGTTACCAAACACATAGTACTCTCTGCAGTCACCTGGGATGTAATGAGAGAACCAGAACTGAGCTGTCATGACAAAATGGAAACAATTAATTAAAAAGGTGGACACAATCAAAGGGATTAAGCTAATTATTATTGCTTGGGCTGTATATTTTACATGCACTGATCCATACTTTTCTGGTGTTGGTGTAAGGGTAGTCTATTGCAGTAAGGTTTGTGCATATAAAATAATAAAAATGTTTTTACTCATGTTATATTTTCCTTCAACCCATAATTGTTCCTGTGAAGCACCAGCTGTACAGTACTTATGGTGCCATTACACACTCTTCTATATGATAACCTGCTGCAGCCCTGGCCTGTGTTTGGAAGAGCTACAGTAGTCCAAAGAGTTTTGGGTTTTGGCTTAAGCAGTAAACATGGAGTTTTAATTCGAACACCACAAAGACTGCTCACCTGTACTCAGTAAAATACTATTTGGACTCAGATCAAACAGATTAATAGCTATCATATAATGCTTTATTGCTAATTACCAGAGCTCAGTTTTTCAGCAGTTTGGCCTACCAATAAAAGGCCACAGTCTGTTACACTGGCTAGAGGGGTGGCAAGGTACTGTAGACTGCAGTGCTTTCAATATTTAATGACTCGCCTTTTCTGAATTCTGTCCTCACTGCATGTTAGCAGCTGTGTGTCTGCAAAGCATGACATGCATTTCAGCTGCCCTACTAAAGTGACAGAACAATTCCCTGAAGATGTAACTGCGTGAACAGATCTGATTCATATTTTCTGCATGAAAAGTGATGAGCAGTGTGTTATAGTAGGAAATACAGTACGCAATGAAGCCTCTGTTTCCAAACATTCTCTGTTGTGTTACAGTAAATTCAGTGCAGGATTGCTGGATAGAGAATACCATTTAAGAATCTATTGCTGAATTGAACATGATGCCTTTCCACAGGCATGGCTTCCATGCTATGTCTATTGGTAAACAGGGGTAATCAATAAACACCACTGATTGTATTAACACAAGCACTTAATTGTGATTGCTTGGGAATGTATTGTTAACAGAAATCCAAGACAATCAATATTGGACTTGGTCCTTTTCAAGTTTATACATTGTCCTTTTTCCCTTTCAATACCACTTGCCCATATTTTCCATCTTTCACAACCCTTATGTTAGTACCAGTCTGTTGTGAGGACACCCTTCAGCCTTGTGCTCCCGAATCAGCATGATTTGCACTGTCCTGATTTCACCTCACTCCAGACAAACCATTACAAGCACTGTGCTCCAGCTGCATCTGGGGATTTTATAATTAGATGAAAAACAAAGCAGATGAGATATGTTTTGGATTTCTCTTACTGTGGAATATGATGGCCAAAAACCACAATGTGAGTTTAGCCATATTACCCCAGTTTAGCTAATGATTCTTAACAAAAATAAAGATACTTCTTAACACAGCATCAACAGTAGAATCTGTCGGTGGCTTCTAAAGCTAAAGCTTTACGGTTTTCATTTTCCTCAGAATTTTAATAAACATTAATTCAGAAGGGTTTTGCTTTCAGAGCAGTGCCAGTGATGATTCAGGCTACAATATGCAGCTGTGCCATCTATTTTTCCTTCTAGAATTTGCATTCAAAATTAACAAAATGCAAAGCACAATTGCACATTATTCTTGTTGGTGGGGGTTGCAACCACATTGAGAGACTTTTTTTTTATTGAATAGTATGGTTTGGAAAACATTGCAGTGGTCAAAATATCCAGGAATGAGATTGAATTTCTGAAGCCTGGCATTAGTTAAGTGAAAAGTATCTCCCAGGCTATTCTCCCTGTAAACAGGCTGAGCTTCCACCCACCACTGAAGAGCTATCTGGTTCCCTCAGCAGAACTCTTCAACACAGCCAGGGAGAGCCTGTTGTTGATGAACTCACCACCGGCAAAGACTGTGTTGGATTCAAGTATCATGTTTTAAGATATAGAGATATGTGTGCCAGCATGTTTAATCATGTCATTCTGTTTAGCATAGGTGTCAGCATCTAGGATAGGCTGTATTCTCAGCTGGTTTTGGGTGTGTTTCAGCACCAGAAATTTAAGTTGTTGACTGGCTAAGGAATCCACATACCTTGTTCTCAAGGCCTTAACTAGCTGCTGATTGAAAGGAAACCACACAGTGGCCCAACAGCTCTTGAGTTTGACAGCTCTGCCGCACAGGGAATATAATTTACTCCTTCAGCTTTTCCTTCGCTGTTAGCATACTGTACTGGATGCTTTGTTAGAATTCATACCACTCACAATGAAATTGAGTCTCTCAAGAGGTCTGCGCTATTCCCTAATTCTGGTATCTCACATGCTGCAGTGTATGTTCAGTGGCTCAGTCATGAGTTATATTTCACAAGCTGGTTTGCAACATATTTCTGGTGATGGAAAATGATTGCATGGCAATCTTATTGTACACAATGTGGGGTATAATGTGTATATACCATGTCTATACTTGTCACTTGTCAACGATTTTGAGGTTTTCCCAATGTATAGTGATATCCAGAAGTCAATAAATAGCATTTTGACAGAGCTTCTGTTCTTAAAACTTGCACGCATATACTATTTTATACGTATCAATAATGGACACGTTTAATAATGTGTAGGTTGTACAACAGTTTTCCTTTAAAATTATTCGTACTTTTCTGTGGGCAAGACCTGGCCGTTACCCTTCAGTCACACACTAAATGGAAAGGACTGTAGGCACTCATGGCCTGTATTAGCGAAGGGGCCATCCTCTATCTCAGCGAGTGGCAGAGATGTCAGGGGCGATAAGCAGAGGATTAACCTCCTCAGGAAGCAATCTGCACTAGCTGTGTGCCTCTATTCCTGGGAGAGCGACAGGAGGAAGCTCTTCCAACAGAGACCCAGCAGAGGAGCATAGCTTTTCGTGAGCTCATAGAATCTCAACCTGTGAGTACCTCTGTATCCTTTCTTTTTATCTGCGATAGCTCACATCCCAATATGGAGTTACGTTGACGGGCTGTCGCGGCTGAGGTTAGATACGCCCTTGACATTCAGATTGTTAAAGGTACTGTATTAGTAAACATAATACTACAGACAGTATTTATAATCGCTATCTCTCCCCACACAGCCGCCTTGTCTGCAATCGGTCTGCAGTCTCACATAGGGTGGCAGAAATGATAGAACCATGCCTGATATGCACCATAACATGAAGGAAAAGATAACATGAAGGCACTGAGAACTTTATTAGGAATTTATTAGACTTTCTTTTTTTTTAACTTAATGGTCTTCTGCTGCTGTAGACTATCCACTTAGAGGTTTGACCTGTTGTGTACTCAGAGATGATCTTCTGCATACCACTGTGGTAATATGTGGTTATTTGTGTTACTGTCACCTTCCTGTCACCTTCCTGTCAGCTTTGACCAGTCTGACCCTTCTCCTCTGACCTTTCTCATTAACAAGCCGTTTTTGCCCATAGAAGTGCTGCTCGCACCATTCTCTGCAAACTCTAGAGATTTTGGGGCAAAATCCCAGGAGACTTCTGAGATACTCAAACCACCCTGTCTGGCACCCACAATCATTCCACAGTCAAAATCACTTAGATCACAAGTAGATGAGGCTACATTTTTGGTTCTGGCTGGCTTGGCGGAGTGAGAAATCACCGAGCTGTCAGTTCTGTGTTGACTCAGGAAGGCATTCAAACAGTGCACAAGCCACACACAGTTTAACAAAAGAGGGACATGGGAGAGATAATGAGGAGCAGGGCCCAGCCTGCTTGGCCTGCTCTCAAAGAACACTTAGAGCTGTACATCATACCCTTGTGGAAGTCCAGTCAACCAATCAAGAGGGAAGTAGCTTCACTCAGTGCACCTCAGTTGAAGCAAGGCTACCCGCAATTGACCTTACTGTATCAGGCAAGAACTGGTCACACTGATTATTGACCTAAGACACGCCTTCAGCAACAGTTCTCACAGCAGCCCAGGCCTCTCAGACTGTATAGAACATGTAGTTCACTGCTCAGAGAATGCATTACACTGGCTCCCATCTGATGGTGTGCAAACTTAGAGGGGGCGGAGGAATTAGTAGTGGTCAGTGGGCAGAAAGAGTGAATAATGTACTGAAGGAGCCAGCATCATGTTAGCAGAGTGGCTCATCAACAGGGACTGATGAGTGTCCTTCCTGTATTTTCGCTTATGTAACTGCCTCTGGAAGAGTTGATTAACTGTTTTTCCTGGCATCAGGCACAGATGCAGAAAGACTTTTACCACCAACGGCAGATTTCCGTGAAAGTGTACCGTAGGTTCACTTATCCCCTGTAGGTTGACTCAGCCATTGACTCACTAAAGAATATTGATTTCCAGCTGGCCTTCGATCTGCATTCCTCTCACATAGACAGGGAACAAACAAGTCAGCAAAAGACACTGCACATTGTTGACTGGAGGACACCCCTGAGCAGGATATAAAAACTGAGACTCGATCTGCCTCCAGCGGGGTGCAGGGCTACACTCTCTCATGCTAACAGTGAGGCCGTGTCTGAATAGGGAGCTGTCAATTAGTATCATAGAGCCACAGTTTCTGCAAAACTGTTTCATTTCATCAATGCAGCTGTGCTCTTGTAAAACACAGGTGTTGAATATTCATGTCTAATATGATCCCCTATAACCACTGAGATCCTAAAGCTGTCACATTCTTGTAATTTAAGCCTTTCATTTTCCAGGTTTGTTGTAGCAGAGCACAAATGTGACAAAGGGCCAATAAAACATGCTTTGGTTATGTTAATGGCATACTGGCACCAATGTGGTTTTCATTCTCTGCAATAATGGTGAAATAACAGACCTTATGAATGGATTGACATTATTATAAGCATTTATGAATGATGACTTAGTGCTTTTATTTTCTTGATTTAAAGCATTTTTCGCCAACATTTTCACAGATATTGAATGCAGAGGGTATTTTCACAATAACAGTCATATTTCAGTATATCCATTAGCTTTGGAACGGCTTAATAACAGATTAAAGCATGAACACAAATGTTTGGATACTGATGAAACTTTAAATGAATAATTGCTGATCAAATTAAAAATCCCCACACATATTTTTGTGAGTCGGGCATCTGTCACTGTAAGTGTTTTCTGCCCTCGCTGAGCTTGTAAAGAGATGCTTATCTTTCACAATTATGCTTTAAATGGCTTTCTACGACAACGCATAGGCTGGTAATCAGGATTAAAAGCACAGCTAAAACAATGAAGTGAATAATTCAGTTGCTGGCAAAACATAAAACTATTTGAATTTCTTTCAATGATGCTTCAAGCTTACCTCTGCTCATGTATTCATGAAAGTACTTTTCTTTAAATGGCAGGTGAGCTTAAAAATGGCATGATTACACATAAGTTTTAAAGCCACAAAGAAAATGAGTACTAATTCCTTTCTCTCTCTGTTGGTGAACAACCAGGCAGTGAAATAAATTTTACATTCAGCACAAGATTTTTAATCAGACATATATTCATCTGAGGGGTTCTTGTTCCCGATGAGACGGAAAAACTGTAAAATACCATTGTCCGGTTCCAGATAATGGATATTTCATAATCTCTCACACCCCTGACCAAGCGCTGTAACAGTGTATGTTCTGGGTATCCCCCAGTGTAGTGTTCCCCTGCCCATGTACAGGTGAACCTGTAGCTCCACACACTGCTTAGGGAGTGACACACTAACTCAAATGTGCACAGCCCATATCTTCTCACAAGGCCATTGCTTCCTCTCTGTCACCGAATGGACTGCCCGAGTGATGAGGAAAAAGCCTTGGGTGCATGGCCAAGTGGCCCACGGCGAGGACATTAACATAAGATAACACAGAATGTTTGTGCAAGCCCACATGCCAATATATTTGACTGACACGCATTGGTGCAAACGTTTTCAAGCAGCCAGCGACCAAGATGGATCCTAACACTATAAATGACAACAGAGAGTTGTTTTGCAGATGAAAAGCCCCAGGACGCTATTGACCGATGACCTCCAGCTCCAGGCAGAAGGCACAGCTGCAGGTACCAGGCGTAACGTTTTAGCTGCCGTGTCGGATAGACTGGCGAACAATGCGCCATGTGCTCTGGTTGCCATAGCAAGCACACCAATATCTGGAAAACAGCCCGCACTTCACAGCGTAGACCTTTCTTTCAAACAGGTGCTTTTCAGTGCCACATACAGAGATTAGCCCATCAAACCTTTCCGTCTGACCTACCTCGAACACAGAAGCGGTGCCCTTCTCTGGCAGAGTGCATCCCAGCAGTTCGGCCAGAAACTTTGCCATATAATAAGTAAGCAGAGTTTCCCTGGTTCAGACAATGAACGGCAATAATCTGTACTCCTTATTGGGAGGCTTCTTTCCTCAATACGAAATCCCTGTGTGTCTTTCCATGTCTCGATGTGAAGTCCAGTCTGGAGTCTCCTCTCTGTAAACCTGAGTATGAATGGCAGAGGGGTGTCCAGCAGTCTCCAGCAGGCCAGTAAATGAGTGAAAATCAGCAGAAGCACCCGGGCGCTTTCATATCTGCCTCCTGCCTTTCCCGCTGAATGCTACTATTATCAGAGAGCAGGAGAGGGGACCCACCAAGGGGGAGCTCAGACAGCCAACACAGGGTGAACCGGTCTCATGGCCAGTCATCCTCAAAGCAGATGTAGAGACTAGAATTAATCTGCACTTGTGGCTTTGAATAATAACTATCCAATCCCCAGGCTGCAGCTGCTGGTGGGAGCAGCAGTGTAATAAATTGATCGGGATGTACAAGTGCTACAGTGAATGTTCAGATTCCCTTCAGGCCAATTAGTTATTTCATATTTCATATGTGATTTCCTGAATCAACTTGAGCTTGTGGGACCAAGTAAACTTGAATGCATAGTTTAAAAATGGTTGTTCACTCTTGAAAAAATACTTCTATCATTTGTATTTCTCAGATAAATGTATTGGTTCAAACCCAGATATGGCAATGTTCAAATGAAGCTGGTCTGTCATTGAAGATTTCATTGTACATGGAATTTGTTTAATAAAAATGCCTTACAAGGCTACGGGTCAAGGCTTTTAAAATGGCACTCTTAAAGATTACCTTTGGTACACAGCTACCTTGTAATTCCAGACATACTGTACATGCATAACAGGGCATTCCATATTGAGAAAAGAAGAAAGTAAGAAGCCTTATCATCAGAAATGCACTCCAAGCAGACTGAACATGAGACCAAAGGCAGGCTGTAGAGACACAGTGTGTCATGTCGGGACATAGTCCGAATGCAATGATGGCAATGCTCATCACTTCAAAGAGACTATTCTCTTTGAAACTCACTCTGGATAAACCTGAGGAACCCACATACACTACAAAAGAAATATGAAACACTTAGCCTAATACGGAATAAATATGCCTTGACTTCCAGTAGAGCAAGATTCACTCAAGTGTGTCTGTCTGCTCAGTCTAGCACAGAATGATTCGTAAGCTGGATCCCTTCATCATTTTCCCACCAAAGGCAGGGGTGGAGGGCTTGCTACTCCAGTCTCTTGGCAGGCTGCCACTCTGCTCTCTATTCTATCTTTTCTTACTTCATACAGTACCCCAAAGCTGAGCCAACAACGGCTGCTAGGTCAGGAGACAATCAAACAGCATGCACTACATTTACAATTCAACTGTGATGGTAATGTATAATCCCCTTCCACCTACTCAAATGTGCACACACACACAAGTGTACAGACACACACACCCTCTCACACACACACACACACACACACACACACTCTCTCTCTCCCACACACACAACACACACAACCACTGCATGCTGTATATCCCTCACAGCTGGTGTAAAAACAATTATACTGCATGGAGCCAAACACATCTTCCCCACTCCACAACTCCTCCGGCAGTCTCTGCTGGATCTCACTGGATTTCTGAGGGAAACAACCTTTCACGAGAAACATAAAATCCTCCTTTCCATCGAGCAGAGGATTGTTTCACTTGTGTTCTCTTACTTTGCTGTGAAAATCACAGTATTGGGACCCACCAGCTTCTATCCTGCCTGCAGTAATGGAGCTCACTGGAAATGCCATCTACACAACAGTGTAATTGACCTCACGAAGCTTTGGAGATTACTAAGCTTTCCAGTAACGGAAACCAGAAGATCTAGACTGTTTAAAAACTGTGCCATACAGTAAAATCTTCAGTGTAGAATTTACTGTTACATAGTATATTATGGTCCCTGTCAAAAACTCTACATTAACACTGAACATTTTATTGTACATAGAACACAGCACAGCTCAGCATGGCACAGAAGTTATTTCCCCAGATAGCCTCTGTGGTTTGTTTGAGGCCTCCTGTTGTTGGTGCATTGGAGACTATGACTATGGAGATGAGGAGCCTGTGTGCATGTCAGGCACACCTGGGTCAAATATAACATTATTGTTTTGGATTCAAATACTTTCCTGATTGATTGCAATTGAGGCAACCAAGAGGACCAGAATGTGGGCTTTGCACTCCTCAAGAGTATTCCATGTTTTCAGTAAAGCACAAGGAAGTATTTACTTTACGGTACATTATGTATTTGACCCAGGTCTGATGGGAGGCACTTGTTTGATTTACAACGCTGCACACTAATCAGGCCATGCACAGAACCCCATCTGTTGATAAAATGAGCTCCTATTTTCATAGTGAAGAAAAAATAATCTTTTCCAGTCTGACGCTTCAAAAATGATTCATATCCCTAAAAGCAATAATCTGAGGATTTGAATGGCTGCAATCTGCGCGACTGTACTGCTCCATACTGTATGTAGTGATACCACTCTTCAAGAGTCGTACATATTCATCACCCAGCCACACAGATGTAGATCCGTTGTGCGTCCCACTATAGTGCCCTTCGCTCTGGGAGGCATGGATGTTGTTGGCTGCCGTCCCTGGTGTGGAGTCTGCATCGTGCTCTTTGATGTCAGGCAGCCAACAGGCACGCCAGCTGCCCCTCTCTCATTACTCATGTGCAGATGCAATGATGCTAATTGCTGTGGGTCACCCACCTAACCAACATCAGCAGTAAAATACCGAGCTGAAACTACCCTGGTTAAGTGATCGCGATCTAATGAAGTGACAAAGGGGTTGTTAGTTTGGAAATGTTGCCGTACATTGGTAATGCCCGGCCTTTGTGAGGCAATGACAGATGCTGAACTGCATCCAGTGGATTCTCCATATGCTTCTGCTGGTTCATACTGCCGAGAGCATTCTATCTTCATAGCATTGTACAAATCCCCCTTTCCTGGGAAATATTGCTCTCTTTGACTGAATACATTTGGGTTCATTCCTGCTAGTGATGCTTTTATCCTTGTGTTGTAGGTCCTGGGTTGCAAGTGCACACTCTGAGTCTGCCACACACACAACTGGACATAAATTAGTACTATAAACCTGGGGAACAGTTGGCTGATGTGGCAATGTGACATTTATGTGACATTAATGTCACATTCCCTTTATCAATGCAATTAATTTGAACTGAAATAAAAGTAATTGATCAAATGCTGTGGAATGACATTGCTCAATGGTCATGGTTAATGACTAATGGAATGGCTTTTTCACCTGTTAGTAGTAAAACATTGACAATGACATTCATCAAGGAAGCTGTTCACACAGAGAAAAAGCAGACATGGGACAAAACCATTGCATCCTGTTTATGCAATTATGCAATCATTTGGATATGGTAATTGCCATACTTTCATGGTCAAATTTAGGATTGTTCTTGTGCCCACCTTCCATTTAACTTCATGACTATTTAATAAATACTAATGCTCATGCTTCTATAGATGTTTACTGCTCCTATCATTTCGTTATCCATTCCCGGTACCTTAAAATTGGGGATAGCCAGCTTTGTTTATTACTGTATGCCTGTTCCATCCATGTTCATGTTCTTTACTAGCAGGGCCTGGAGGGGCAGAGGTTGGGCTCAGAGCTGTACATATAGCATGCACATATGCGCAATATAAGATAATTGCTCATATCAGCATTTTCTCCCCCGCACATGATTTCCCTGAGGACTCTTAAAAGGCCAGCTTCCAAATAATTTTTCTATCCTCTGCAACAAAGCTTGGCTACTCGATGTATGTCATTTCAGAAGCACAAGCCCAAAAAAGGAGGCAAAACAAGTTAGGTAGACTTTGTCAACAAATACTTACAGATGTTTGGAAGAGACTTACTTACAGATCACTGGAAGAGAATTACAGCAGGAGCCTGTTCTTGTGAATTTATTGTAATGATGAGAGGAACTTGAATAAACATTTGTTTTCAGTTCATAATTATTCAAGCTTAGTGTGCAAAGGTAAATCTGGGAACTGGATATTTACAATTACAGAGCTACAATCAGCTTTAGCCAGTCGTGTTACCCACTCAGCAGTGTCCAAACTGATTTTCTAGAAGTCTGGAAGACAATTTTGCAGTCCCTTTCACATTGATCTCATCATTCAACTACAGGTACTTACACATACATCCCAAAGCATCACTGTACAAATAAACTGAGATGACAGAAGCCTGATAATAATTAGGTAATAATAGGTCATAATAATGACATTTTTGGTAGCTTCCATGATTGTTGGTTTTAAAGTGTGATTCTATTCTATGAATATATGAAAGAAAAGGGGCTACACAAAGGGGATAGCACATGAAAATTTTAAATGGCCATCATTACAACCTAAGTAGGCAAAATAAAATGGAATGATATGCAATATCAAATATTGTGTTGTCCCGTTCTCCATACCCCATTCCACAGTGAATCACTGTTCAAGGCTTTATTTGTGGTTCCATTACAGCATGGTCCAGATTCAGAACCATTTCATAGCCCTTATTGTACACAATAAAATGTCTAACATGGATTTTGTATACCACAAAGAATGATACAGTGAGAGAACATTTGTGCTTTGTCAACCGTTAACTTACTGCAAAGTAAAATGGCTACACCACAAGGTAAAAAAAAACTCTGTTTAAGTCATATTGCCCATGACCGTGATAGATTAAGGGCTGAATGCATGTGCCAGTAACAATGCACAAAACTATCCCCACAAGCACCTAATGGCTAACGCTGAGGCAGCATTCTCCCCAAGAGGATGTAGCTCTCAGCTGACTATTTGTTTGGTGTTTCAGCTTTCATGTGGATGATCAAACGGCAATGCCAATTTTATGTTGGGCTCTACAGATCCATATTTCTGATAAAAAAACACAGCATATGTGGGGCAAGTTTACTCAGGTTTACGCAACCCAAGACAGTATTATGTTTTTTTTTACATACTTAGGTGACAATGAATGTCATTTAAAATGTGAGTGTGGTATCCTCTTTTGGTATCCCCTATGCTTTCAAATGGAATCAAGGTTTGGTCCTGGGAAAACATTGGTTATCCGCTCCCCAACTGGGTTTTTATGACCTACGCCTCTTTTTACCCAAACATATTCCTATGCTGTTCAGTAGACTGACATTACTCAGTAACTTTGGCTTTTTTTCACATTTTTTTTCATGGCATGGGTAAATAAATGGAAAGGTAAGTGCATTTATGGGTATAATATCAAAAACAGTATAATATTTGCAAATTCATATTTTTTCAAAACCTTTTAATCTTTTACATAACAATGTGGCCATGACGTTGTTGTTACATATGACCCCAAGTACAAATTAATGATTTAATTGAGTTCTTAAGGGCATGGTCCCAGCCCCAACTTACTCCTATTAGCATGGTATTATAGCACTGGAAGAATTAGGGTGGATGCTGCTACACAGCTTTCTAGTTGTACCATTCAGTAGGCTGAGGCTGCTGCTGATTAGCCTTAGACTGTAATGGCACTTATGTATAGATTGTATAGATATTGTTACTCGTATAGGTATTGTTGTTTTTTATTCGCTGTTGTATTGTTGTATTCTAGCTGCCAACTGTGGTATGCTAGTTTGAAAGTTGATTGTACTTTTCAAGGGTTCTGATTTTCTGTATGTTTACACTAGGACTCGGAACTGTACTCTTTGCACTTGTTCTTGTGTTTGATTTGCACTTTGTTGTACATCGCTCTGGATAAGAGCGTCTGCTAAATGCCATGTAATGTAATGTAATGTAATGTCTAAACAACATCCAACAAATTGCTTCGGGGAAAAGATATGCTTTACGAAGCATTAAAGAAAAACATTTTTTTGAAAAGTCCTAGTGTTTCAAATAAAACTTGCACTCATTTAAACCTCATGCTCTGATGTGACATGATAGAAAGGTTCATATCTTATGTCCCACATGACTGATTCTTCACCTTCCAAACTATATATAAAATCCAGTGATGTCACATCTAAACAGAGATATATTATGCTTCTGTGCTGCATACTGTACTGTTTAGGATTCCAGATTTACACTTCTAAATGGTAAATGGCTGTCAGTTATATAGCGCCTTTATCCAAAGGGCTGTCTAAGCATTTTAAGAGCCGCTCAGTCAGTTTTTTAAAAGTGAAATTAACAATATTCTCTTGTCCATCATGAAGTGGTGATTAGCAGTATAACCTGGTGATATTATATTTTTCTGCTACTCCTGGGAGGAAGCAAATTGACTACAGAAAGAATTTAAATTAATTTTAGTGAAGTGCTCTTTTGCAGCCTACAACACTTTCTTTGAAGAATGGTTCCATCTAGTGGTTTCGTATGGAAGTGTGGAATGAAAAATGACAAAACTATCTTTTGTTTTCTGTATTATTTGCAATACAACCACGTAAACCCTGTTTACATTATGTGCATTATATATCAGTATGTATCTATATTATTCCAAACCATATATCAGATTAGAATTAAAATCAAACAATGAATACATTATACGCTTAAAGGGCAGACTGTCCGCTTTAATCGGTGTAGGAATTGCAGTTTACATTACGTTACATTACATTACATTATTGGCGTTTTGGCAGACGCTCTTATCCAGAGCGATTTACAGTTGATTAGATTAAGCAGGAGACAATCCTCCCCTGGAGCAATGCAGGGTTAAGGGCCTTGCTCAAGGGCCCAACGGCTGTGCAGATCTTATTGTGGCTACGCCGGGATTAGAACCACCGACCTTGCGTGTCCCAGTCATTTACCTTAACCACTACGCTACAGCCGCCCCTGTTCTTCCTGTACATAGTCCCCCCATTATGGGGAAGCAAAAACAGCAAGACAGTTGGGTGCTCAGCTGTGTCTCGGCCAGCCAGAGCTGACTCTAGGACTTTGGTGGCCCCTAAACAAGAATTAACTGGGTGCAACTGATCACATACCAGGGGGAATTTGTTGGAGAAACCGTTGAAGTCTGGGAAACCATTGCAAAGCTAATAGCCTCAAAAAAGTTTTTATGCACCATCTGAATATTACACAATTAAAACATCTTTTTTTTTAAATAAGCTTTTGAAACCTTAGTTGTATGGTCTATGCATGGTTGTGGGCTTAAACGACCACATTGGCCGTTCATGCTAGAAGCCACTCTGTGGCCTGCTGTGTTGCTGTATCATTAGTTTATACACAAGAAAGCTAGCAAAATGTTTAAAGTTGCTGAGAAGGCAAATAATAGCTGATTAGTAGTGTGTGTGCATTCTTTGTTTGTTTTTTTCGTATTATTTTTATTTCACGCCACCTCAGAAAACTTTTTGGATGTGCGTGTGCCTTACGGTAATTGCTTTACATGTATGGTTGCCACTGGAAGTGACTCACTTATCTTTATTGGCGATGAGAGTGCTGACAGGAAGCATTCTTAAATGTAAGGAAACATCATATCTGCTCCGATGCCTCAACATCCCATTGGATGCCACTTCACCTTGCAACAGGAGCATGACCCCAAACATACTGCTAGATTAAGTGGAATGACCCTGACTGGGTCAGTCACTCACCTGACCTGAATCCCCTTGAATATGCATTTCTCTCGCTGAAGACAGGAATGGAGGCAAATAGCCCCTAATACAAAGGAGGACAGTACAGGTCTGGCAGCGCATTACCAGGAAAGATGATAGTAATAATAATAATTATCATAATAATAATAATAATAATAATAATAATAATAATAATAATAATAATTTAATGCATGAAAATGATTGTTACCTGTCCACTTAAAATACTGTATCTGAAAGTACTAGCACATAAAATAAAAAAAGCATTTCATTTGATATATTTGAGAAAAATAGTGAGTTTTACAAGTGGGCTGTAAAATGAATGCCTCGAACAAAAAAGAAGACATGTATGTATATGAAATATCAAAGATATGACATGCATTGTAAAACATAAACAGCCTGGAGAACTGTTTGATTCTGATATTAGGATATTATTATATGACACCAAAAATCCAGCAATTAAAGAGAGAAGGTTGTAGGTAATTACTTACCCTCACATTCCAATGGCATATAAGGTTGGCAGTGCACAATTGCCATATCCTCAGATTGCTTTTCTGTAATATACCCTTTTCTGGTGAGCATGCAAGTTATATACAACAAGGCTCATATATATCATTGTGTTGCAGTACATGTTCAGCAAGGAGCTTGCATGTGAGGAATATAGAGCCCTGAATGAACCACACATTTCAGCCCCTGAGTGTCACTGTTTAGCTATTGTACACATCATTATTTCACAGGGTAGCACCAAACACTGTATGCATTCCTTTTTACTATCGCACTGCCTGATTGCCTGCTTAACAATGTGAGGTTTTTTCCTTTCTTGAAACTGAAAGTGTTGAATTTATAATTGCCTTTTACAAAAGCAATGAGTTTGACATTAATTAATAATATTTCACAACATTCTGATGTATCTGACAAATTTGTTCCTGGGAAGTTCTTTTAAAAAAGCGTGTGTAATGCCACAAAATACACTGGATGGTAATGCACTGATGTTGTAATGCTATAAGAATTTGGTGGTGTACATTTATGGTCATTTAATCAAGAATGTCCTTGGTTTAAACGATTCTCTCTTTTTAATGAATGGTGCCTTCATCAAATATTAGCTGTGATTTAATTAAAAGGTAAAAGCCAGTTAATTAAAATTACACCATCATTTTCTGCTTGGCTGGGGAGCTGCTGGCTTCCTCACATTAAGAGATTTCAGCAAGAAATGTGCCATGACTCACAGTGATCAAAAGTCACTCAAGAGACTGAGGAAATGGATGATTCGCTTTTTAGCAGATATATTTTAGACATGTAATTAATTACATTTTGTCTAGACTCTATCTACCTACACAATACAGATAATCTATGTGCATTGACTATAAGGTATGTTGTTGAGTTGGACATTGTAATCATACAAAAGCTCTATGTAATATTCTACACAATTTATATTAATTTCAGGCATTTAAATTTCCATTGAAAATATACTTGATTTATAGTTGAGTGAACTGCAGTAACATTGGTAAACAAAAGATCTCTGTTGAATCTTGGAATGGGGGCTTTTGTTTCGAAACACCTCAATACAAATAGAAGCTTGGGGGTCAGTTTCAAAGATACAGATGAGTTTTCCGTGGAGAATCTCCAGTCAAAATTTTTTAAATTTTGAATGGGGATTCTCCATACAAAACTCACTTCACAATCTATGTCTGTGAAACCAGCCCAATAACAGGGATAAATTATGTTTGGTTCAAAATAAAGCTGTTTTATTGTCAGGCATTCAACACACTGAATACATTATACTGCAATGTATTATAAATTTCAGAAAAAGGAACAGTGAACAATTTCTTACTGACACAAAATATTCAATATTGTATTCAACAAAAACAGGTATTTATAGTCTACATTATATGCTGCATTTAAAAATCCATTATATGGCATGCACTTCCTGTGTAATCAGAGACAAAAATGTTTAATGTCCATACTGTAACATTTTCATATTTAAAATGAAAAACGTAATTCTCCATTTTCCATTTAATATAGCATTTACTGTACATATACCATCTTCCCTTTATTTCCAGACACCAAGTGCTTCATATGAGAAATAGACATATTTATGTCAAAAATTAATTTGCATACAATATGTGAAATCTTTTGAAAAGTGTTTCTAGACAGTGAAAGCATGTGCATTCGTAGCGTATGCCCAGTTCCGTCACAATCTGCCGTGACATCAGACTCAGTTGTGGGAGGTCATGTGGCGTGAGAGGTGGTGTCTCTCCCTGAAGGCCTCGCTGCAGATGGGGCACTTCAGCTTCTCCTCCCTCCTCCTCTTCACCAGCGGCTCCACCGCGAACTCCTTTTTGTGGTGCGACCTCATGTGGTACACCAGGTCGGAGGTCATGCGGAAGGAGGCGTTGCACTTGGCGCACCAGTTCTGCGCGGGCAGGCAGAGGGAGGTGAAGGACGGGGGCAGGAGCGTCAGCGCCGGGGGCAGCTGCACGGCCATCGCCCCGGAGGCCTTGGGCCAGAACGGCGTGGTGAAGAGGAAGGGGCTCTGCTTGGGGCCGGCGTGGGCCAGCAGGTCCTGGCTGTGCAGCCTGGAGAGGAGGGGGTCGGGCTGGTAGAGTCTCCCCGGGCAGGGCACGGAGGGGAGCAGTTTGGAGGAGAGCTCCAGCGGGGACAGCCGGTGGGAGGGGAGGCACGGCTGGCTGAAAGCGCTCTTCCTGTCGGGGCTGCCGATGGGGCGGGGCACGGAGCTGAACGCGCTGCCCGGGGCGGGGCCCTCGGGGCCACAGCGAGGCTGCGTCTCCGTCAGGACCGGCCTGTGAGCGCTCAGCCTGCCCGTGTCCCTGTGCTGCGGGCCGTCTGAAGCCTTCCTGACCTCTGTGAACGCGCTCCTCTTCTGTCCCCCGGGCTCAGGGCCGGGCGGGGGGAAGGCCCGTCTGTTCTCCCCCGAGCCAAGCACCTCCCTGCATTGTTGGGCCGGGCGCTCTAAATCCTCCTTGGACACGGGGGATTTAGAGGAGCTCCTGCTCCTGTTCTCCTCCTCCTCCTCCTCCTCCTCAGAGTACTTCCTCTTGCTGCCGCTCCGGATCTCAGCCTCCCTGTTGCTGGGCGGCCGGACTCTGTTGTTCTCCAGATCCCGGGCCAGGTTGTGGAAGTCTGTGGCAGGCTTGGCGTCCTGTGAGCTGGGGCGCCTGTGGGCCGGTCTGAGGGGCTCAGGACTGGAGCGAGGGGGAGTCGGGTCAGCACACTCAGGCCTGTCTTCACACTCCCCATCCGCACGGTTCATGTGATACAGCCCCTTAGTGCAGCAGAACCGCGAATGAGCCAGAAACGGGAATTCAAACTGGAAGCGCTGGTTGCAGTCCTGGCACACGTAAGGGGGCGCCCCTGAGAAAGACATACAGAATTTACTCTCAAATTAAGGGCATTTAAATGTATTGAAAAACAGCTATTACTTTGTATACAAGCTTATTAATTGTGATCTTATCCATAATCAATAGCAAAAAACCTGACGGCTAAATATGAGGCTAATTTACATGCAAAAGACATTATTTGACAGGCAATCATTTCCTTAATGCTATCTGGTATGCTATCACATCAGTTAGCATCTTTACATTTTTTCACCGAATGAAGTAATGAGAGGTCATTCTTATCTATTATTCATTATTCCCTTTGCAAATATCCAGCAACCTCACAAACCAAAAGCTACATTAAACAGGTTATGGGCCCAAGAAGATTTACCGACCAGAAACAACAGAATGCTCAGTGGCAGCGTACCTTTGCTTCTGGCGTGGGCCCTGCTGGAGCTGAGCAGGAGCAGAGCCACCAGGTCTTTCCCGTACCACACCAGCAGCTCCTCGTCCTTCCCGATCCTCCGCAGGGACCTGTAGAACAGCTGCCCGTTCTTCACGTAGGCCTCCAGGTTCTGCTCCTCCCCGTCCCGGGCCGACTGGACCAGACGCAGCCACACTCGGCCCTCCGAGGACCCGCTCACGGCCGACGTGTCCACCTGCACAGCCCACAGCACAGCCCACAGCACAGCTCAGAGCCTGTGTCCATCTGCACAGCCCACAACACAGCTCAGAGCCTGTGTCCATCTGCACAGCCCACAGCACAGCTCAGAGCCTGTGTCCATCTGCACAGCCCACAGCACAGTTCAGAGCCTGTGTCCATCTGCACAGCCCACAGCACAGCCCACAGCACAGCTCAGAGCCTGTGTCCACCTGCACAGCCCACAGCACAGCTCAGAGCCTGTGTCCACCTGCACAGCCCACATCAGCTCAGAGCCTGTGTAGCACTACCAAAGCACCAGCCTGTGTCCATCTGCACAGCCCACAGCACAGCTCAGAGCCTGTGTCCACCTGCACAGCCCACAGCACAGCTCAGAGCCTGTGTCCACCTGCACAGCCCACAGCACAGCTCAGAGGCTGTGTCCACCTGCACAGCCCACAACACAGCTCAGAGGCTGTGTCCACCTGCACAGCCCACATCACAGCTCAGAGCCTGTGTCCACCTGCACAGCCCACATCACAGCTCAGAGCCTGTGTCCACCTGCACAGCCCACAGCACAGCCCACAGCAGCTCAGAGCCTGTGTCCACCTGCACAGCCCACAGCAGCTCAGAGCCTGTGTCCACCTGCACAGCCCACAGCAGCTCAGAGCCTGTGCAGCACTGCCTAATGAACCAGCCTGTGTCCATCTGCACAGCCCACAGAAGCTCAGAGCCTGTGTCCACCTGCACAGCCCACAGCAGCTCAGAGCCTGTGCAGCACTGACTAATGAACCAGCCTGTGTCCACCTGCACAGCCCACAGCAGCTCAGAGCCTGTGCAGCACTGACTAATGAACCAGCCTGTGTCCACCTGCATAGCCCCCAGCACAGCTCAGAGCCTGTGTAGCACTGCCTAATCCACTAGCTTGGGTCCACCTGCACAGCCCACAGCAGCTCAGAGCCTGTGCAGCACTGTGTAGCACTGCTTAATGCACCAGCTCCTAACGCACCACCGCCTAATGCAGCAGCCCCTAACATTTTCCTCTACACTTCAAACAGGTTTCAGCTATTGAGATTAGGCACACAATACTTTACAGGAAGCACAGCGTGAAAATGAAAATATTGTGCTTTGATTAAAATGGTGCACAATTGTTTGTTGTTTATTTTTCCTTTTTAAGTCTTCTTCAGTTAGGAACTGTTTATTTTATTTATTAATAACTGACAAAAATGCATATTCAAAAAACTAGTATGATAACATTATCAAAACCAATTATAGTCATATTACACGTCAGCTATATATACAACAGAAGTAGGTGTCTGCCAAATATATGTAATGTATAATACTAGAATAGTTGAATTGGCAAATTGTCAAGTCAAACACCACACATATTTTCATAAATTGACATTGTCACAAGTTCACAAAACATATAGCTGTTAAAAAAAACTTACTCTGAAGATATAAGGTGCAGTTCGCTTGTCTGTAGATTTCAGAGCAATGAAAGCAATGCTGTCATACAGGGATGTATGGCTCAAAACACAAGGGCCAAAAATGGCGTTTTCCGGGATGTCACAAGTAGTGTAGACGCTGGTGAATATATCTGTGAGACACTGCTGCATCGCCTTGGCTTCAACACCCCAACTTGCCTTTAAAGGAAGAGAATCTTCCATCATCTTCTGTAGGAGAAGACATTAGTAGGTGAGTACAGGGTCTTGACAACAGAAAATACATCTCAGCTCCCCACAGCAAAGTGAGTAGCTTTAAACCTCATAATAAATTCCTCTGTGAAAAATCTCTATATTATTTGGAAATGGTCAGACCTAGTATTCATTTTTAGTTAGATGTAAATAAAGTGAATGGCACTATATGAGAAGAAAAGTATTATTATTATTATTATTATTATTATTATGACTATTCTTCGTATTATTATCGTATATCTCATAAGATGCAGGTGTGACTAAGCTTTGAGTGCAATAACAAATATAGAGATAAAATGTAAAACCTTATGAATAAAATATAGGAATAGGAACCACTAAAAAATGTAAGGGGACATTGAATTGATTCATAGTTAGCTAACCTTACAGCACAGATCCACAAATGGGAAATAGACCTATTAATTTGCATAATCCTACATTTTCCCTTGGAGACTAATTAAGGCATTGAAGGAAGAAAATTATTTCTTCTCTGCACACTTATTTGCAATGCAAACAAATTCCACTTATCCAGTTATATATGAAATATGGACTGGCATGTTAATCTGTCATAAAGAGTGACAGAAGTCAAATTGTCCAGATCCAACGCTGAATTTTTTTATTTTATATTTATTCATATTATAACCGCATATTACTAATAAAATAATACATAGAAATGTCTAGTATATCATCTAAGTGTTTAAATATATTTTGCAATCCCCTCCCCTCTCTCATTTTCTGAACACTGGGGAATTAAACATTTTATTTCAGGACAAGCAAACAAACAAATGAACAAATAATACATAAATAAACAAATACAAAAATAAAAGTTTATTTAATTATTTATTACATTTTAAAGTTAGCAGCTCAAAATTTTAACATTTTGTTTATAACGTCACTTCAGCAAGCACCACAAATAAGTCAATGAAAATGAATTTCATCAAATGGAAGTAATGGAATTCTGAATGAGCACTCATACAATAGGCTGATTGTGTGCTATGATCAATATACCAGAACAATACTTTATCTTATAGACTACATGATGCACTCACTTGCTGTTACAATTCCTACCTACTAAGATGTGCATTCCGTATCATTTCTAGATAAAGGTACAATATTTAAATCTTATTGCCTGCAGTGAAGTGCCTCCCGCAACATTTTCCTAATTAAATGCAAACAAAAACACTTACCGTTTGTTGAAAGCACTATAATCCACAATGACGAAGTGGTGCTGATTACAGCTTGGCTGCAAAACCAGACAGTTTCCACTGTTTCCGCGTTGTCAATACATCACGATGTTATTTGAAAGTGACAGTGTTCACAGTCCTTCTTGTTTAGTGAGCAGAGTCGTTCTGATGAATCCGACGCTCTGGCGGACTGGCACATAAACGCGAGCACTTTTTGTTTGCGGCGCATAATCTGCCCAATGAGGCGTGTCACGTTCGGTCTCCTCCACTTAACCCTTTACTGACTGATGTACCATTAATACGCTTTATAAATGGCGTGAACACCGTTATCATTGTATTGCCATATAAATATCTACCAAAGTTATTTCGGCTAATGTTTAAAATACAGTATGAAGGCCTAATGAAAAATCATAAAACAACAAATAGGTTAAAACAAACAGCCAATCGATGAATACAGGACAAATAACACAATTGTTAGGATTTATTGTGCTTAGA